>NW_026555542.1:0-61367 GCF_029017545.1 Prosopis cineraria | reverse complement strand
GCAGCCTCGTTGAGAGTTATGGCAACAGCTGGAGCCCTGATCCATGGTCCGATGGAAGAAATGAGAAATAAAAGAACAAAACTAATCAAATAATTGGGAAATTAGAAAAATAGATCAAAGGAAAATTTAGAAACCAACTCCCAAGACCGGGGAAGGCTTGTGATAAGAAACCTGAGATGTAGGAGATAGCTATCACAATTTAGCGCCACGCGCCCCTAACCCAAACTTCTCTCCAAGGCTAAAATTTCCTCTCCCCCTTTACAAGTAATTTTCCTAACCCTCGTGCACATAATATAATATATCAATATAATATGAAATATATAAAAAATTATATATTTAAATTTTATAATTTTCAAAAAAAATATTTAATAAAATACTATATTTATGGTTTATCATGAAATTTAAATAGAATATTTTAACGAATTTTTTTTTTTTGAGGAATTGAACAAAGCTTCAGAAACAAGTCTTACCTTTTTTTTCTTAGAAAAACATATGAGATAAAATTGTGAAATGCTTTCAAATAAACAAAAAAAATACTTAATATTATATACCTAACATACTTTTATATGATCAAAACAAAATAAGTGAAAGCACGCACCCAAAATATTAATGGCAAGCAAGGTTAAACCGGGAGTGAGGTGACGTTGTTACTCAGATAACTAGCTGTTGATTAATAATAACAAAAATTTATGTGAAATAAATAATACACTCGTTGTCTCAAATTATTAGACATTTTTGAAAGAAAATTTGATACATCAAAATATAAGATACTTCAATAAAAAAAAATTTCAGTAATTATAATTTTCTAATATTATCATTTTCATGTATTCGCTCTCTTTTATATTCTTTTACAAATTAGAGTATTAAATGAAAGCTAATATTAAAAAATTTATATTTTGTTTTGAGGAATTGAACAAAGCTTCAGAAACAAGTCTTACCTTTTTCCCCTTAGAAAAACATAAGAGATAAAATTGTGAAATGCTTTCAAATAAACAAAAAAATACTTAATATTATATGCCTAACATACTTTTATATAATCAAAACAAAATAAGTGAAAGCAAGCACCCAAAAAAAAAAGGATTAGATTCATATTGTAAATGGTTAATTTATTTATAGATGTATAGAATTAAAGAAAAGCATTGTTGCAATTGCTACCGATTCTTAATTACTCAAATAAATTCATTATGGAATGAGGAAAAAATAGTTTAGCTGAAATAATGATAGTTTCTTTGAAGAGATCATAATTAGATAGAATGACTTTCCATGCATGCTGAAGAAAACAAAGGAATTGATTTCATAATACTAGTTCCTAATGCTAGTTATGTTGGCATGCCATGATTAAAACCTAACTAGTTTGGTCTTCATGAGCATCACACTTATGCTAATTATTCTTGAGCAATGTATTAGGCTTATTATTCCTAGGTCTTATACCTTCATTTATTTTTTTGGCTTTTGATCATACTTGATTAGTTCTTTACTCATCGACTTTGTGTTTACATTTGTTATTCATTCAAATAAAGTCCTAAAAAAAGATGAGTTGTGAGATTTGCTGCCTTTAAACTGATTTTGCTAAGCGAACTTTTTTTTTTATCATGCATGAATTTTATATAATGCACCACATAACTCTTAATTTTTCAAGGCAGATGTTATAGCTTAAAAGTGAAACTCAATTCCGGGCCGGTTACACCAAATTTTTTGGGTGCATGACATCATCATGCATTATTTATTTTTAAAATAAAACAACAAATAACCCATAAAAATCAAGGATGGAAATATTATTTTAACATGCATGGTTTGTCAGGTAATTCCGTGACATATTCTACTACATACAAGAGTAGCTGAGAGAAACTCAAGAATTTAGGCTAATGTTTCCAAATTGACACTCCACCAAAAACGAATGTAAAGTGATCATCCATTATAGTCATAATCATAGAATTCAGCTGCCAGAAGTTGAACCCTATTATTGGGACCCTTTTTTCCTTCAACTATCATTGCAAGAAAAAGGAAAGGAAAGGGTAATAAGAAATATATCGAGAGAATGGTGAGGTTGACGAGGAGGGCAACCAGACGAGGGGGTACGACATCAAAACTGCAAGGAGCAGAACCACACTGATCCCCAGGAAAGTATAGGCCAACCATCTGAGTTCACTCACTGCAAGATATACACCTACCACAAATGCCAGAGATAATGTCATCGAGGAGATGCCTAGAACTGGCATTGCACAGCTGAGAGAAAAATTCATCAAACACAAATCTTCTAATTGAGCCCACAAGAGCATAATGGTTGTAATGATAGCCCCGAAGATAGAGATTATGAGGAAGAGAATAAAGAACTGGAACATGAAATTATGTAGCATAACAGCTCTTCCTCGGTCCATGCCGCCTGGCATGGAAAACCCAGCTGCAAGGATGCAGTTATTATAAGTGTTGAAACCAATATCAGAGTCTTAATTATGCCTTGATAATGTTTCATGTCGGGTTCTTTTTTCACTACATCCTCTGTGCCACTTGAACGATGCCTCACAAAGCTTCGTGGCGTACCAGCAATGTTAATTCTGCCTTTATAATGTTTCATGTCGAGTTCTTCTTTTTTCACTACATCCTCTGTGCCTCTTGAGCGATGCCTTACAAAGACTCGTGGCGTACCAACAGATTTCAACGCAATCCATGTAAGCCGCTGCAAATAATAGATACCTTTTGATTAGCGCTACAAACTGAATCTTTAGCAGCAATCATCATATCATCAAAAGATTGGATTAAGTTGAAATTGTCAATTATACATAGATACATGCCTGTTCGAGGGGTGGATTTTGGTCATGTGTTCGGACAGCAATGTCTAGAGCTGTTTCATTTTCAAAATTCGGCAGGGTGAGATTAACTCTTTTGTCCCAAGTCAAGGCATGCACAATTTTGGGATGCCAGTGAAGGGTGGCCAAATGTAGCAGAGTATTCCCCATATTATCCTTCTGATTTATCAAAACCTCAAGTTCAGGATTTTGGAGGATGTACCTAACTGCTATAAAATTTCCACTCTCAGCTGCAACATGGAGCAAATTTCAGCCATTGTTGTCCACAGTCTCAATGGGATGTGGATAGCGTTTTAGCAATTCTTGAACTATTTTGAAATGACCTCCAATACATGCCAAATGAATTGGAAAGCAACCATTGTTGTCCCTTTCGATAATGCAGTTCTCACATTTCTCAATTAAGTGGGAAACACCTTCAAGGAAACCTGTGGACGCTGCATCGTGAAGTGGAAGTCTCCCTTCTTCATTCTTCAAGTGAATCCAATCTGACTTGTATTCCAATATGGTGTGTAGCATTTCTACCAAAACAAGACAATAATATTTGTGTTAATACTTAAAAGAGTTGTTTTTAAATTTTGATTTAAGGGATGCGTGCGCGCACGCATGCCCGCACGTGAAACAAGACAATTATATTTGTGTTAATACTTAATAGAGTTTTTTTTAAATTTTATTTAAGGAATGCGTGTGGCCGCGCATGCTGACGCGTGGGGTAAAGAAATTAAAGTAAATAGCAGTAAGAAGCGGTGATTTCTATTTGAAAATTCACCTATGCAAATAAAATCCATCAATAATTGTTGAGTTGAGTGGCGGAACCATCCCCCCCTCGGGGCCAAAAAAAAAAAAAAAAAACCTCTCTACCTCTTCTCATATATGTTATGGGCCTCCAATATTTAGTCCCATGAAAAACCTTAACCCCCTCCCCTCTATAAAAGACAAAAGAAGTGCACACTTTATAATATTCTCTCTTTTTCTACATAAAGATTGAGAGCTTGGATATTAAAAAATATAAGGCATTTTTATGTAACAATAATTTATATTTATTTTAAAGTAAAAAACCTATTAAATAAGCATAAATATGAAAAATGATATTAGTTTAAAACCAGTTAACTACTTTATTAGGAAGTAAAATTCAGTTAAAAATTTCTTATATTTTTTAAATAAAAAAATTAAATATTAGCGAAAGAAGTATACTATTAAAGGATACATATTAATGTTAGCAAAACATAATAAGCATATTTAATAGGGATGAAATAAGAAACGTGTTGAATTTTTAGATAAGTTAATAAATTTTAATTATTTTTTTAATTTTGATAAAACATGTTGGATGTTGCTTATGTGAGATTTGAGGATAATTTTCCCATATTTTTATTAAATAAATACAGACATGAAAAAATAATATCAATTTAAAAACAACAAATTAACTAATTAAGAGGGTATAATTCAATTAAAAATGTATTATATTTTTCAATAAAGAGAGTATATTTTAAACCCCCCTCCAAAACCTAAAGCACGGTTCCGCCCTTGGTTGAGCTACAAAGGGTGATAATGCACGATATATTGACAATATTTCCCTTGAAGTTTGCCCAAACGATCTGAATTATTGCTGTTCACTATTTAGGAATTAAAAATATGCATGCATATGTATGAAAAGTGTGGAGAAATGCGAGAGCTGATTGATAACTAGATCTAAGTAGTATATGTGCGTGGTGAGGAATTAAGCAAGGAGTGAGTGACAGTAAGCCGACCTTTGTTCTTCCCAATGATTTCCTTGGGGCACTAGGTCATATTTGATGCAGATGTCCATGAGTAGAACAATGACTTGCTCATTTTTGCCAGCCTCAACGGCCAGTTACAATAATGATTTCCCTTCCCTGTTGACTGCAAATGCTGCCAAATAATTAACAATCCCCTGAAGTCAGCCTCGTCGAAGTATCTTCGGTGAAAGGATGCTGCTGGTTAGAATAAAGATCTTGCATGAAAGAATGTTGGAAAGCTTGAAAAATCTCATCCCCGTGTTGACCATTGGCCATGAAGACCTCGTGGACGAAGGTGTTTCCTTGTTTGTTTCGAAACAAGGTGAGTGATACCATAAGCAGCTTGTCCAACATGAACCGATCACCTCGACGTTCGGTTTTACCCCGAATGAATCTGAAAAAGCAATTAAGGAGGGTTTGAATGGTAGAGGCGCGGCCTGCCCTTGCTGCAACATGGAGTGCAGTATCATAATTGTTGTTAGTGACAGTGAAAAGGTGGGGAGCTCGTACAGCTATCACGCTTGCTATCATTTCATTATCGCCTTCGGCAGCAGCCAAGTGCAGGACAGTATTGCCTAGAGGGGTTCGTTGCTTGTAAATGTTGTTGTGAGGTATCGTGATACATTGGTATGCAGCTGTCAGCAATTTGAGATCCTTGTTGGATGCATGTCTATGTAACATTAACTTTTACTTGGAAGCTGATGGAGGCACAATCTCCTGTGAGGGTCTCTGTTGCTCAAGTTCCACGTCTAATTTCGGGCTCATAGCCGGCGGGCTAGGATAAGACCACGAGTACACCACCGAGTGGTTCTTGATCCCAACTGTGACTGGAGACGATTCACCTCGTGTTAATTCTCATTTATGTATACTGATTAAGTACAAGTATTCGTTCATTTTGTATTGTATATGTACTCAAGATAGTGGCATGGCATATATAGCTAGGTAGCTGTACAATAATGAGATTTGGCATACCTTCGGACATTACGGGATTTACGCCTGGCAATGAGAAGAAGACTATCCCTTCATAATAATGTGGCAGGCATGTTTGTTTGAATCAGTTTTAAATCCCAATCATGTGTACGTATGACATTCATATCGATTCATTTTGCACAAGTTGCAAAGAAAAGGAATCAAATACCCTCATTACCAAAGTTCGTTCACCTTCACCACAGGTTCCGATCTGTCCTCCTTCATTTCCGGGTAAAAACCAATTTCTAAATGAGAGGCGAGGAGATTCCTGAATTATGGAATTATATCTCTGACCTGAATCAATCGAAATCTCTTGCTGATAAAAAGGAAGAACGTGCGCACAAATACAATTATATACATATATATATGTATATATTATATATCTAGTATGAGAGGCTGAAGGATACTCTTTTGTTAAAAAATATAAAGTACTTTTAATTAAATTTCACCCCTAACAAAATAATTACTTATCTTTAAACTAACTATATTTCTATAGTTACCCTTATTTAACAGGGTATTTTACCCTAATAAATATAAAATAATTTATTTAAGAGGGATACTTTAAAAAAAAGTAATGATTATACTTTAAAAAATTAAAAATGTATTACATTTTTTAATATTCAACCTTTTAAAAAATGTCTTATATTTTTAAACGGAAGGAATATATACTTTGTAAGTGATCTCTCCCTAACTTATTATATAAGGCACCTTTTATGTCTTTAATGTAAGGCACTTGATAGGTATTAATTACATTTTTTTAATATTATTCTTATTTAAATTCATTAATTTGAAAAATGAATGTAATGTAAATTTAAAAGTTTTTCATTTAACTATGAATATAATAAAGACATGAGAGAGCATAAAAGAAAAGACAAAACATTATTAATTCTGCAAGAAAGCAATAAAGTTAGTTTGATGCACTTAATCGCCCAACAAGTCAACAACACTTACGGCTGCTTGGCTTCTCTGACGATTCGGTTTGCTCTTCTACCTCTGCTTCTGCCTCTTCAGTACTGAGTCCGCCTGTGCCCAAGAATGACAAGCACAAATGGAGAAATAAGTATTTAGGTACGATATATTGTTTGATCAAAATAAAGGATTAATTGATTGTGCCGTGCATAATTCCCAGAGTGGGCATAGGGTTAGCTACGGTTAGCTAGCCAGGTGATTAATAATAAAAAAAAATACAGAAAAAAGACCTCAAAAAAATGTTTGATACTTTAAACTTTTTTTTTATGCAGTATTTATCTTCAACAATTGAAATTGGTGCAATGTGACTCTTATAATCAATAAAGATTAACTTTGACCATTCGTTAAACATAAAAAAATATACAAAAAAGACCTCAAAAATTATAAAAAGGAACCTAAAAATTACTGAAACTGACCTTATAGCTATAAAAAAAAATAATATTGATTAAAACTTCTAAATTATAAATAAATTCTAAAACACTTATGTTATTTCTTACCCATACAAAAAACCAAAATATCATTTTAACCCATCACTTTAAAACGCTATTGGGTGATCGGTTATTGAATCATGATAACATTAGTAAGTAATAAAAATATTATATTTATTTTAATAATATCTCAATAAACATTAATATTTTAATAAATAATAATTTAAATATGATTATTATTTACAAATATTTGCACACAATTTACAAGTCAAGTTTTGATATTTGCAAATTCTTCAAAATTACAATATAACTAGTATATTTGTGATTTAAAAGTGAATGCATTTTTTATGCTATCTTTAAATTTTTGAAAGAGGATTTATAAATTTTATATGAAGATTTATAATTCATCACTAACTTAACTTACAACTTAGCATATCTTCATTAACAGATGCTATATATTATTGATGAAAAATGAGTAAGGAGAACTCCAAAAAATATAAGTAGATTCCAAGAAAGCTCTTCTTTTGAAACTCCAATTATTGTTTCTCTTAAACCAGATCGTCTTTCTTCAACTTTTTCCTTTGATCGTATCCCTTCATCTATAAAAAGAATCCTTTCTCAAAAAATAAAAAGTCTCATAGAGTATTCTATTGTTCTTGAGAATGTCGGAGTCCCAATTACCTAACTCTCTTATCTAAATCCTTACAAACTTTACCATAGAAATAACTCTTTTACTTGTGGCATCAAAACTTTGCTTCATACAAATCGTCCTCAGCCAAAAGAAATAATCCAGACCTCTAGTATTAACCAGCATGGTATTCCTGCCACAGTTGATGAACAATTCATCACCTTTAAGATAGCCTAACATTTGATTGATGGTTGAATCAATTAGGGTTACACCCACCTTCATGTTGGATCTATTCGCCTCATCCTTACCTATTATAAGAGAAAAGGTATGGTAGCCACTACTAGGGTTGCTTTACTAGACTTAACCTTCAAGTTATATGGCAATGCCTTAATTGGTTCCATGTTGACTACTTTCAATCAACGAAGTGTGGTTCTTACAATAGCATCCAACTTTAATGTCAAGCTCACAAATCCAACTCTTTCTATAAGATTCAAAGTTCAAATCCAGATTCATGAAACTAAACAACAAGCTGATACTGTCATGGCCACCCTCCATCACTAAATGATCTTCAAGCTTCAAGATCATTCTTCTAATTTCAACTTCCCCAATGTAACTAGAGATGCATTGTACATGGTTGCAAACAACCTAGGAGATGCTTCAATCCTTCAAATTCCAAGGCAATTACCTATTGAGTAGTTAGCTGACATGATCCCACTAGAATGGATAAACAACTATGAAAAGCAATTCCATGGTATTCAAAAGGATGTTCATACTACAAAACCTCCTACGCTCTATAGGCTACAAGATGGTATTGTCAACTTTGTCTTCAAGAAACCTGGAACTCAAAATCCAAACTAGATTTTTAGAAGGATATTGTCAATCTCTTCAGACTTAATTGGAGACAAGAAGGATCCTCTTATTGAATGGTTTACTGCAAAAGCCAAGTCTGTCTATATCTTGCACATTAATGGTCACTTTATTTGGGACTATGCCTAGAAAATGTGTGATCCAAATTGTGACTATTATCTTTGAAATGATTCTAACAATGAAGCCTATAGTTCTAGAAAAGGAGCTAGGAAACCTGAGCATCCTAGATCTCCATGTAGGCACAAGCTTCCTCCTAAGGATGATGATGATGACCATGGCCCTAAACAACCAAGAAAGAGAAAATGTGTAGGACTTCCAAATCCTCCTATAAAAAGGAACACTCTCTTTAAACTCCTTAGAAAACTTAGTCATGAAGATCTCCTCCTCCAGATAAATCAAAACCAATGACTCTAGTTACTCCACAACTCCCAGAACCAATAATCCCAGTTATCCCACCTGCATAAACACAAGCCTTGCCTTATATTACAATGACGAGGCTTTACGAGGAAGAATATCCTCCTCTTAAATGAAAAATAGATGATAGTATAAAGGTGACTAGTGGACCTTTTGTTCTATAGATAGACGTAACTCCTCAAGACACTCTCAAGCCTGTTACACTAGCAAAAGAAATTCTCAACTGGCAATCTCAAAATGTTGTTAGTTAAAATAGAGTCATCTACAAGATAGATTCAAAACTTAATCATTTAACAACAATAATAAGAAACTTGTCCTCACAGGTTAATTAGATTGATGATCAGATAAAGAATTTATATCAAAGGCTCTATAAGCAAGAACAAAAGCTGGATGTAAAACTCCATAGGTTTATCAAACAAGGATATGATGGACAAGAATACTTCAAAAAGGAAAATGAAATTTTTCAAGTAAAAGGACAACTACAGTGGATAGAAGTAGAATTAGCTCAAGACCAATCTCTACATTTAACTACAGCAAATATGAGCCCTATCCAACTTACCTAACCATGATCAAACAATTCCCTACCTATACCTCCATTCATCTAACTTATCCAACTCAGACTTATTATAGTAAAGTATTCACAATGTCTTATCCAATTCTCAGAAAAGCCTAGAAACAATCGACTAAAAAACCAAAAAACACCTGTCTCATATATAGAAAACCTACCTTCTCACCAAAAACCTCAAGACTATCAAGCCTCCCCATCTTTCACCAAAATCTCAAAAAAAAAAAACTATTAACCATAAAAACACCTCCTCCTCCTCCACCAAAGACCAAACCACCATCAACAATTGATAGAGCTAAAGGAATTAAAGATCCCTCAAATCCTTTAGGAACTATTACTTCTAATCAAAATGCTATCTTTAACTAGGTTTTTACTGAATAAGATGACATAAACTCTGTGGCTTCAATTGAAACCTCTACAGAGTATATAGACTCTAAAGAAGAACAATACTTAGTTGATTTATTAAAAATTGCAATGGTCCAACCTTAAACTTACCAGCAGCAAACTCAAAATGAAACTAGGATAGAAATAGTTGTAAAAGACCCTCCTGATAAAGAATCTGGAACTATGGAAGAAATTCTGACTGAACCACTTCATCATGGTTCTAGTTCCAAACCTACTTCTGGATCCTGGTTTACATTTGATAATTTACCTCTATACAAATAGAGAGAAAGACTTTAAGAATTTAGTGCTTGGATTGACTTACAGATGATCAGACTAGATGTTACTATGAGAGAGGTACTTTTAGAATTTCTCTCAAGGATAATTGAAAATTTGAGAGAATGGTTTTAAAGTCTTAATGAATACGATAAGATTTGAGACACTCAGCTTAATGCCTCTTAGTTTCTTGGGGCAATCCATAAAGAATTCCTAGAAGATTTCAATCTCATTGATAAGAGTAGATAAGAGTTCTTTGAAATGAAATGTAGTTCACTCTACTGAAAGGATTTATAAAAATATTTTCAATGAATATCTAAAAAATATTATATGTTAAATGGTCCTAATGATGTTAACCTCAGGCATACATTTATTGCTTCTTTGCAAGAAGAACTCCAGCCAGAGCTATATAGAGTAATCAATGCATTATGAAGAGATATGTCACAAATCTCTCTCAAAGAAATCAATCAGTTAGCTCTGTCTACACTAAATAAGCTCTGTGAACAGCATTCTTTGAAGTCAATGCTTAAAGTAAAGCTAAAGTTACAATTTGCCTATAAAAAGCCTTATTTGAAGATCAAATGTAAAGAACATGATCTTTGTTCTTATAAGAAGACTCATTTTCATAAATACAGGCATAAGATCTTCAAACCAAAAAGGCATTGTTCTTTAAGGTTCATTATGAAAGAATAATTGTGTACTATAATAATTCTTCTATCATACATTTTATTACATTTATTTGCTATTGTAGACTAAAACACAGAGCTATAAGAGTTCAAGGCCAGAATCGATTGTCAAATCATTGGAATAATTTCTAAAAGTCTCAACTCCTCCTCCGGCTGAAATGTCTAGTGGCAATAACCAAATAACAAAAAATAAGAAATCATACGATTGTTTATATATTTCAATTAAAATGAGTAATGTTGATCCTAGTGGGCTAAATTAAAATGTTCACTCTACTCTTGTAGTCGTGCTTATTACGCCTACATGTTATTATGCATATACTTAAGCAAAAAAATGTATAATTTACTAGTTAGAATGACAGTAAAGTTTCAAATAAGAAATTAATGACAGTCAGATCTTGATAATTTTTTTTGTTTGAAAAATAAGTTATACATAACTATAGACAATTGTAAATAAGAATATTGATTATGAATTGAGAATTACATTTAAAATTTAAATATTTTATTTGTAAAAGTAATTGAAATCATTAAATTTATAATTATTTGAATTAATATTCACAGCTTATTTTTTGAGAAAATTTTGGCACAACCTAACTGTTATTAATTTTTTTTTTAGAATTTCACTGTCATTTTTGGCCAAAAAATGGAATTTAACTGGCATTCTCCGTAATTTATTTATTGTCGAAGTGCAGGCAGCAAACATGAGACAAAAAAAGTGAAGAGGAAAGACCTTCCAAAAATCCAAACAATAGTGTAATAGTCACTCGAGACTCTATATCTATAATCCACTCTATTCTATTCTATTCTATTATATTAAAAATGAAGAAGAAAAAACCTAAGCATACAATTAGGTTTAAGGGAGAATGACGAGTAAGGACCTTCTAAGAATATTAATCCCAATTACGGATTGTGAAATTTAAAATTTCAATTAAGGATCATGATCCTTAATTGTGATAAAAAAAAATGTAGTTTGTGAGGTGTAATTCACTAACACGACTTGAGAATTCACTAACCCAACTTAGTAAAATTACTAACGTATATTGTAAAAATATGAAACTCTACTTGAAAATGGAATGTTTAATGAAAAACACTACTTGAGAATTCCTTAACTAGACTTGAAGAAATTTCTAACGTATATTGTGAAAATATAAAACCCTACTTGAGAATCATTTAAAAAAAGTGATTTGTCCAAATTGATGTTTTTTATTAAACAATCGATTCCTAAGTGGAGTTTCATGTTTTCACAATATACGTTAGAAATTTTTTTAAGTTGAGTTAGTAAATTTTCAAGTGGCGCTTTTTGTTAAACAATTGATTTTTAAGTAAGGTTTCATGTTTTTACAATATATGTTACAAATTTTCTCATATTGAGTTAGTGAATTCCCAAGTGGTAATAATGAATTCCACCTCACAAATTACATTTTTTTTATCACAATTAAGGATCATGGTCCTCAACTGAGATTTCAAAATTTCATGGTTTGTAATTGGTATTAATGTTCTTAAAAGGTACTTAATTGTCATTCTCCCTAGATTTAAATTCCCTCATTCTCCCACGTTCGCGTTTATGCAATGTCAAAGTGTTTTTTAATTAAAAAAAATACTTATATACTTACATGCATGCATATATATATATATATATATATATAACTTTTAAAAAAATTAGAATTTTTTACCATTTTTAGAAATTTGAGAGGAAAAGAAAGCATATTTCTTATTCTCTTAAAACATTACTCTAATTAGCTACTAAAAGTAATAAGATGGGTTAAATAATCAAATAATAATTCATTTCTTAGAATCTACACACATAAAGTATCATCAAACCTTACATCAAAATAATATATTACTTCTTAATACTGTAATTAAATATAAAATAATCTTTAGTAGTATACCATTATAGGGTGCATAATTCGATTAGAGTTCAAATTGTGCATTATAGATTGAAGAATTAATCATGTTAATTTTTAGTATTATACCAGTAATATACATTGAATTATTTATATAATTTTATCACATATTTTTCAAACAGTTTTTGCATAATATAATTGTATATCAAAAAATACAAATCATAAAAATCAATATCTTTTTTAGTAATAATATATTCAAAATTGCTTTTATATTTTTTATGAAAATTTTTTATTACATATTAATTCAATTAACTTTCAATCTATCAAACTGACTTATGAACCTAAACATAAATTTTCTCATAATAATTAGCTTTTATTAAATTGATTTTTTCTAAATAAATTTTTAATAAACTAATTTTTTTTACTAACGGAACACTAAATGAGACTCAATGTCTTTGAAGTCTCTTGATTTTCCGTAATTGTATTGTATCTCCCCGTCCAGCATGAAGAATTATATACTACTCTAATTTTTAATATAAGAAAAATTATCATGTTTCTCTTGTTTTTATTTATAAGCAAAATTACAAATTTTAAGAATCATTTATCACATTTTTTTTCAAATTATCCCTCATAAAGTCAATATTTATTTTCACTAGAAATTTTTTTTATTAATTATAGGAATAATTTAGTTTATTTTTTATTTTTAAACATAATTATTACACATACCTAATATATTTAGAAATGAAGGGAGTAATAATTAAAAAAATATAAAAGGAGTTAATCAAAGTATGGAACTATACCATTTCAAAACATCAACGCTAGAAAACAAGACAGGACAGTCATCATAAATCGTAAATAGAAAAACAAAAACAAAGAATTAAATATTGAGTTGAGTGCTATACCGAAACGCTCAGAGCCTTCAGACATGACTTAATTTCTGTCACTGTTGTGCGGTTATGTCGTAGACTTAAATTCCAAAAAAGGAAAAAAAAAAAAAAAAAAAAACTCCTGAAACCTTGTGACTTGTTCGATGACAACTGCAGCCTGGTTGAGGGTCGTTGGCAACAGCTAGAGCCCTAATTCACTGTCCAATGGAAGAAATAAGAAATAAAAAAACAAAACTAATCAAATAAATTGGGAAATTAGAAAATTAGAGCAAAGGATAATGTAGAAACCAACTCCAAGACAGGAGAAAGCATGTGATAAAAAAAGAGCATATATTTTTCAAACACTATTAATAAAAAAATATTTAGGAACTTATTTGCCTTCTCATTCACTGTCCTTAAATTTAAAAAAGTATACGATACTTATGAACCATTAAATTTGACCAACTCTCACATCAGTGGCAGAATCAGGATTCGAAACCAGGAGATGCGGGATAATTTAATAAAAAATAATATTTTTTAAAAAACAATAATTATATTGTAGGATTAAAATTATAGTAACATAAATAGATTGATTATCATTTTTCTTCTTAAAAATTATAATGTCCAAACTGATAAGATCTTTTATATAAATATATTCTTCGTATCTTATATAAATTATTAAATTATTTTATATCTAATAAATTTTTAAGTTTGAATATTTTTTATTTAATTTAAAAGGGACAAAGGATAAAAAATAAGAGGTGCAAAGTTACAAAATTTTTATATCATGCTTATAATATTTCTCAAAGTGAGGGGTGCATTCCCCCTCCCCCCACCATGTGGCTCGGCCACTGGTTCACATGCTGCACCTTCACTTTTATTGACTTAAAAAAGATACTTTTTGTTTTTTAATCTTATTATTTAAAATTATAAAAGAAAAGAGAACGAAGAAGAGAATGAGATGTGCTGTCATTACTTTGATGAGCTATTTGAAATGGACTTTGACTCATCACCACAAAAGAAACCAACGGTCACTCAAAAGAAAGAACAAAAACAAAAGAAGCCAACGTCAAATTGAACACCATGCTGTAGGGAAAAAATTATTTACCAAAATATTACATATTGAAAAATATTTATCATGATAATATAAATTGAAATTGAGTTTGATTGCTATCAAGTTTAAATTTTTTTGCTCTTAATATGACGAGTGTCGGTCAGTATGAAACCAACTCTTATTAATTGGGAAAAAGAAAAAGAAAAAGAAAAAGATATGTCAGATGTAGGAGATAGCTATCGCGAGTTTTATAATTATACTGGTCAAGCAGAAAGAAAAAATTTAATAAAAAATATTTAATACTGTCATGATAAATATTTTGTAAATATTTTTTATGCTGGTCACGCAGAAAGAAAAAATTTAAAGTTGATGTCAGTCAAACTCATCTGCAATCAATAATGTCATGACAAATATTTTTTAATATGTAATATTTTTTTTAGTACGACGGTCAATTTGCCGCAGCCAACACTGAGTATTAAAAAAGAAAAAAAGAAAAAGCGAATAACACATTACGCAATGGTCGGATCAGCTTTCTTCTTCTTGGTTGCTCTCTATGTTCTGAAAGATAAGAATATGAATATGCTGCACAAGTTGAAACACAAATTGAATTTTGTAAATACAGATCAATGATAAACGCAAACTATTTTGCCACAAATCTAAAAATATTTTCAGCTTACAGTAGCCAACGAGAAACTTTGAAGTTTCAAGTTATGTAAACCTCAGATCTCCCAGCAACAGTTAGCTTTCCTTGGACTTCCAACATAGATCAAGCATGAGACACCACCCTTCTCATGGTGTTTTTAACAACTTTAAAAAACAAATGCTTCACACAGATCAAAGACAACCATGAAATCTGAAGGTTTTCGTAGAAAGATGATGAACTTGTGAAATCAAACAAGAAACGAACAACAACAAATCAAAACAAGAACATACAGGAAAGAAGTCCAACTATCACAGAAAATGAAAGCACAGAGGATAACTAGACTTTTCTTTTGTTTTTTTTTTTGGAGATATGAGCAGTAACAAATTGAAAGAGCAGTTTTTTTTTTTTGTGGAAATTTGTAGGATTTTCTTCTTCAGGAAATATCACAAAAAACTAGCAAAATGAAGTTAAAAATGATCAGGAGGGAAGCAAAACAAAGGAAAGTGCGGAAACGACGTTTGAGAAAAAGTTGAGAAATTAAACAGAAAAATCAATTCGCAGAGGTCCCAGCGAAAGTTGGAAAAAGCAGTAATTTTTTTTCTTTTTCGGGCAGAGCAGAGGGAAAGGAAACAGAAAATTAGAATATGCGAATAACACAAAGGAAGTTGCAGAAATGAAGCAAAAGAAGAAGCTGGGAAAGCAACGAAAGAAGATTTGTGAGACTGTGGAAGAAGCAGCAGAAGATCTGAAGCTTTGGGAAGAGTGGACTGCAAATTGGGAAGTTTCTGGTTCATATAGGAGACATTGTTTACTTTACATGGGAATAAAAGGACATCTTGGTCTCTAGGTAAGGGTGATAATCTCATTTTACTCCATTGATTCATTTTTATAAGCCTATCAACTTTATTTAAATTCACAAATCAAAATGTCCTCTTTCATTTTGCGCTATATTAATCTATAATTAATTATGGGTTAAATGACAAAAATATTTTAAAACTTTTTCACAAAACGGCATACTATGTTATCCTAACCTTTTTCAACAACATCAACTGAAACTTTTAAAAAAGAGTTGGCCAAAAGAAAAAAAAAACAAAGAAACTTTTAAAAAAGAGTTCAATAATATACCACCAATAATACAAAACGTTTTACTGTAAAAATATTTGACTGTTAACTCCCTTATTTGACCTAAAATTTTACACGTGTCACTCTTTCTCGTCATTTCTCTCCCTCGTCTGCTCTCTTAGTTCTCGAATTCATTCATCTTCATTTCTCTCCCTTGTTTGCTCCCCCACGAGCCCCACCGTGCACCATCTTCAGGTCTGCCACTTATCTCGCCGCTGTGAGTAGTTTTCAAGGTAAGCTTCTATATTTTTATGGGTTAAAAGGAAAATCCGTATATAAAGTAGTCATCTAAAGCATTCATTACTATAAAGTGAAGATAGATGTAAAAGTATCTCAAATGTTAAATTAATAAGTGCAATTATATCATGTACGCTTGAGTTGGTGAATATCAAGGTACGTAAAACCGGACCGGTCATTAAACCGGTCATGGCACTGGGTCACGGGTTAGTGGTTCAATCAGGGTTGAACCGGGGGTTGAACCGGTGGCAAACCGGTCATGATTAAAATAATACAATTTAAATAAAAAGACATTAATTATAAAAACATTCAACCAAATCCAACCACTCAAAAGTCTAACAATCATGGTATTGAAAACCGGACCGGACCGGCCGGGTCAACCCGGAAACCGGTGAACCGGTCCCCTGTCCGGTCTGGGTTTGCACTTAACCCGGTGAGAGAGTGAACCGGTGTAACCCGGTCAACCCGGGTTCAACCCGGTATAACCCGGATAACCCGGTGGGTTGACTGGGTTAACCGGGTTAATATTTTTTCAGACTTTTACCCCAAAACGACGTCGTTTTTTATTTTTTTTTTCATTTTTAATTTTTCAGAGCTCTGAGTTCGGAAAAAAATAACAAAAAAAAGTAAAATTGAAGTCAAAAAATAAAAAATTAGAGATAGAGCATGCTAAGTCCAAAAATATAGTATTTTATTATTGTTAGACTTTTGAGTGGTTGGATTTGGTTGAATGTTTTTATAATTAATGTCTTTTTATTTAAATTGTATTATTTTAATCATGACCGGTTTGCCACCGGTTCAACCCCCGGTTCAACCCTGATTGAACCACTAACCCGTGACCCAGTGCCATGACCGGTTTAATGACCGGTCCGGTTTTACGTACCTTGCTAACAATAATAAAATACTATATTTTTGGACTTAGCATGCTCTATCTCTAATTTTTTATTTTTTGACTTCAATTTTACTTTTTTTTGTTATTTTTTTCCGAACTCAGAGCTCTGAAAAATTAAAAATGAAAAAAAAAATCAAAAACGACGTCGTTTTGGGGTAAAAGTCTGAAAAAATATTAACCCGGTTAACCCAGTCAACCCACCGGGTTATCCGGGTTATACCGGGTTGAACCCGGGTTGACCGGGTTACACCGGTTCACTCTCTCACCGGGTTAAGTGCAAACCCAGACCGGACAGGGGACCGGTTCACCGGTTTCCGGGTTGACCCGGCCGGTCCGGTCCGGTTTTCAATACCATGGTGAATATTGATTGTGAAAGTGCACACATAACCCAACTGTTGAAATTTTTACACGTGTTCGTGGAGCTCGTCGTCTTTCCTATTTTTTTATTTGGCCAACGTTTTCTTCCATATTAAAAAAACAAAATGTAGACATTGACATCCCTCTTCCTCTCGAAAGTAAAAAGGAGCTTGAGAGGAAGACATAAGTGGACCAGCACCTATTTAAGATTTCAACCAAATGCTGCCATGTTCATGAAAAAAGCCAGCTCAGCCCTGTCATTGTAGCTATGCAGCCCCAATACTACGGGAGCCACCGTACTAAGATTTGAATTCTTATCCATTCATCATCGAACACGATTCTATTGGTTGTTCGATAGGAGGACACTGGAGGTAATGCAAAAATCAGACCTCAACGGTCACATGGCTTTTTTGTTATTTCTTTAAGTTATTGCTTACTGCCATTGTCCTCCTCTGGTCTTCCCTTATGTTAATGTTTCGCAGAAGGAAAAAATAGGGGAGGGAGAATAGTGCGTTAAAAAGTGAGAAAAAAATAAAATATATATATATATATATACTCACTTGACTACAAAAAAAAAAGTAGAGAAAAGAAAAAAGTAAGAGAAAAATAACACATGAAACTTACACGTTTTTTCATCCAACTTTTCTTCCCAAAATATAAAAAGATTTTAGAAAAAAAATTTTATTTTTAAATTTACCTATCAATTTTTTCATTACCATCTCTTGCTTTTCTTTATTTTTATCATGATATTTATAGTGTACTTACATTTTAATCATAGACTTTTAATTTTTAGACTAATTAAAAAAATGTTAATTCTAAATTTTTAAGTTAATTTTTAGTTAAGTACTTTATATTTGATTTGATTGTAGTTTTAAATTTTAAAATTATTATATATTTAATAATTTAATAAATAAAATTTTATATTAAATAAAATAATTTTTGTGAGTATTAGATAGAGTAAATTTTAATAATGTTTTTATTCAAAATATATGATAAAAATATGTTATATATAATATGTTAAAATATTAAATTTTATTGTATAAATATTTTTATAAATAATAAGGTTATTATTGTCTATATACAATTAGAAATTTTTCCTTCTTTTTAATTTTCTCTCGCTCAGCCAAGTACAATGAAAAAAATTACATCTCTTTTATTTTCTTTTCTCTTTATTTTCTCCCCTCCTATTTTCTCTCATTTCTATTTTTTTTTCTGCGAGCCAAGCACATAATTAGTACTTGTTTAGTTTTTTTTTAACTAAGAGTCACTCCTTGTTTTATTTATAAAGCAATGACAGATGATTTTTTATTTAATTTATAAGTTATATTATTAAATTTTTATTATAAATTTTTTATTTCATTAAATTTTTATTACAAATTTTTTATTTTACATTTCATTAAATGTTAAAAAATATCTTATTAAAATATATATATTTAATAGATAAAAAATTAAGAACTTATTAAATTTTTAAAAAGAGTTAATAAATTTTTAAATTTTTTGATAAAAACATGTTAAAAATGATTTATAAATAAAATCAGAAAAATATTTTATTGAAAAAAATAATTTAAAAAAATTAAAATTAATTGATGTAATAAAATTTTTATAAGAACAGATGTATCTGATTCTGGAATCATCAATAAAATGTTTTTTTCTTTTTGAATTTAGTCAAAGTATATAAGAAAAGGTAAAAAGTAAACCAAACAACCCACTGTGAGAAATCAGGTGGGAAAGTCAAAACGATAAAGCATGAAAGAGAAAACGAAAGGGGAATGATAAAGAAATCTTACAAGAATTAATTAATTAAAATTAAATTTTAAGTATTAAATTTGAGAAATTTAAAATTTAATTCCTTAATTTTATGATTATGTTGTGATAAATTTATAATTTATATTCTAAATTTTAATAAAAAATAATTTTTGTTCATAAAGCACATTAAAATTTAAGAAATAAGTTACAAATTCATCACAACACAGTTATAAAATTAAGAGATAGATTTATAAATTTTTAAAATTTAACATTTAAGACCTAATTTAAATTAATAAATTCTTTTGAGACCTCTCTCTCATCCACCTAAAATGAAAAAGACAACGGATCATCAAAGAATAGTTAGTATAGGTTTGTTGGGCAATTTGTTTTATTGGAGAAAGGCATTAAACATTTAAAAAATATCATTGAAGATATTTAATATTAGTCAAGAATAAAAAATTAATTTAAAAATAATTTTATATAAAAACCTATAATACTCCTACCTTATTGTTTTTAAATTGACAAGTAATTATTCCTAAATTAACAAGTACCTATTCATATTTAATAAAAAGTCATTTATTAATTGATGAATTTAAAAATTTAAAAGAACTTAATTATGAAAAGAGATAAGTGTAGATTATATTTTAACAAGTAACAATTCATTAATTAACAAGTACTTATTTTCATTTGACAAAAAGTCATTTGTTATTTGATAAGTTCAATATGAAAAAATTGATTATGAGAAGGAATAAATATATATTATATTTTAATAAGTTATCATTAGTCAATTAACAAGTACTTATTCACATTTAATAAGGAATCATTTGTTAATTGATAAGTTCAAGAATGTGAAAAAACTTGATTGTAAAAAAAAAGATAAATATAAATCATATTTTAACATGTAGTTATTCATTAATTAATAAATATTTATTTTTATTAAACAAGAAATCATTCGCTTGTTGACTAGTTTTAAAAAACAAAAACAAAGCAAGAGTATTATAATTTTTTATCTAGAATTATTTTTAAATTAATCTCATGATCTTATAATTATATTTCAAAATTTTTTGTACTGATTTAATATTAAATTGTCTCTGTGGTTCTTAAATGATATTCTCCCTCAAACCTTTGAGGTTTGTGCTGATTTTTTTTTTTTTAAGTCTGTGCTGATTATATTTATACTAGTGCATGGTAATCATAGATGACCATGATTAAAAAAATAATATTGAATAAAATAAAATAATTTAAACTGTAGAACATTTACTTCAACAGTTGACAACTACAATTAAATACTTCCCACCATTCTATCTACAAAATTCTTCAAACATGTTTTAATAGAACTATAATATATTTTTTTTAAAATTACATAAAACAGTATTGTTAAAAAAAAAAAAAACAATACAATGCATATGAACCGATACCTACTTTCGTCTTTTACGTTGAGCTTTTTTTTCCCCCTTATCTTTTTTGTCAAATGGCAAAAGATAGTTACTTTTATTTACTTAAATTTTTTTATCTTTTTGGTCAAATGGCAAAAATTTTTGTGCATAGCCTGTGGGTACGTTCCCGTAATAAGAATCTGGACATTGACATCCCTCTCCCTCTTAAATGAAAAAGGGGTCTTGAGGGGAAGATGTTGTATAAGTGAGCCCTCACCTATTTAAGATTTCTAAATATTGAAAAGAGAAATATTATAGTGACTAAATAATTTTGAATTCACTCATTACGAGCAAAGGATTAAAATATAATTAAATTTTAATATAAAAAGATAAAACATCTTCCCATTATCACCGACTAACAAAGCTCCAACACCGATGGTTAGACTACTTGCCAAAGCTCCTTAAGGTGGTAAAAGAGGTTTGAACCTACATCCCCTTGGTCATTAAAAGGATCAGGCTAATAATTAATTTTAATTATATAATGCAAATATATATATATATATATATTAACTTTGGTTTCACTTTTCATATCAATATTTATCAGGAGCTTTATAGCTACTTGTTATTTTATAAATGGTTACTTGTTAAGTTACTAATATAATAGGACTTATTAAAAAAATTTAACATGCACTAATTTTTATAAATGTTTACTTATTTTTATTATTAGTAATGACAAGTCTTTATTAATAATTTAACAAATAATAATTTATAAAATAACAAGTCCTGTTACTAGTTTTAAAAAAATATCACTCCTCTAAATAAATACTAACAAGCGTCAAATATTTACAAATACTTGACGCTTGTTTGGAAACAAGCGTCAAGTATATTGATACTTGACGGTTATTGTAAAATAATTGTCAAGTATTTATGACATTTTTTTTAAATATAAAGATATAAATACATACAAAAAAAAAACAGCCAGCTAGCAACAAAAAGAATACAATATAATGAATGTTTATAATAGTATCTACTATCTAATTAACATTAAAATTCCTATACCTTTAGCCTTAAAATCTAAAAAATCTATACTCAACTTATTTACAAACTAAAGTTCTAAAACTAAGTAGCTTATCCTATAAAAATTGGCCTAAAAAATATGTATATATATGTAACTAACTATTGTATCGGCCTAACTATTGTTGCTACCCACATATTAAAAACACATTGGGCTAACTCTTTAAGGACTTCTTCTACATGTGTAGCCGCATAATGAATGCAGTAGACGTCCTTGAAGTACTGTAAGCAAATTGTCACAACAATTCAAGTTAATAGGTAGTTAATTAAAATTGATTAAAATTTATAATTGAAGTGTAATTAAATTTAATATATATACCTTGTCAGATAATGTGGTAGGGGCATGGGTGATAATGTCCTTCATGAACTTCATCAAGTAATAACCACATTCATTACTTTGATCTAGTTAGAGTAGACACTGTAAAAAAAGCACATATAGATGAAATTGTAAAATATAATATGAGGCAGTTTCTTGATTAAAAACTTAACCAGTTAAATGAATACCTTAATAGTGATCCATTTCTCTGAAGATTCAAATGCCCTCATCTTAAGGGACACAGTCTTGTCGGTCGTAATGTGATACAATACCACAGCTCTAAGAAGGAATTATGGAATGAATATGAGAAATATATATAAATGGAAACTAAAAATAATAAGAAATAATAAGTGAAAAAATCCAACTTGTTAAAATTATATCTTCCCTGTTGCTTGGCTCTCCATTAAGGGAATCGAGATACCATATTTTTGGAGTAGTGGGATTAACCATAATAAGCATCCAGTGTCCCTTAATAAGAAATAACACGTGTTACCAAACAAGTAAATATAAAAAAAATTTGCTCGCAACAAGTGTTAACAACTCACCCTTAACAGTAAGGAGCGAGAAATAAAGTATCCTTCTCTGTCCCCCTTTCCCGGAATTGATTTGAAAGCATTCTTGCTTGATTTTTAAGAGCTTCCTTTGTAATATTATTGTGGGGAGAGACTTTATGAGGATTAACTAGTTTAATCTTCAACTTGAGGCCATCAAGAACCATGAATGAGGTATACAGGTGGCTTGGGTGAAAAAAATATACAAGTTAATATGCTTGTATAGACACACATAAATAATTCAAGTAATTAACCAATAAATATTAAAGAATTACCTCATGTAGAAAGTCATCAAACTAGTGCTCGCCATATTGTGCTTGAGGATTTTGATTTAAAATTTCACCCCAAACAACTTCAAATGATACTTTACCAAATAGCCATCGTCAAAATTAATGATATACCCATCGGCACTTGATGAATCATCCTTGTAGCCAAAGCATAAGTCTCAAGAGAATCATAGAATTTGTTTTCTATAATAGGCATGGGCATTGGATGTTGCAAAATCGTGGCTGATTCTTTGGTATGGCCCGACACCTTGCCCTTCAATTTTCTTTTCCCCATTAGCTATACAATGAAAAAGTTAGACTATATATATATATATATATATATGTTAAAGATTCTATATAATTATTTAAATCATATTTACCTTGTTCTTTACTGGCAATGGATCTTTTGGTGGCTTTGGGTCCTTTATCAACTTTGATATACCCACCATAACAAGGTGGTTAGGCCATCCAATGAAGCTCCTCAACACATCTCCTATCGTCTGCATTTCATTGGTAGGATAAGGTAATGGATACTTGGGGTCGATTGCAACAAGTAAGGAAACCCTAATGCAATCAGGTGGGAGGGGAAGGTTATAGATTGTGTCCCTGACAATGTTGTACACACATCTCATTGCAACTACTTTGTTGAAGGATCGTCTGCTAAATAGTTACAGTCATTCTTGCCCTAAATAAATAAACAACGCCAGTTTTTTAGACAAAAAATTAGTTAAGCAAATTTAGAAGATAAAATGTATTACCTTAGGTTTTTTGTCTGAAGGGACTGTGTAGCTATCTTTCCCGCTAGGGCTAACGTTAGCCTCCTAAGGATTTGACCCTTCATTAGCATGTCAATTAACTTTTCTTGGGCTTTTAGCTGCTGCTTCATAACAGCTTGCTCTTCTCTCAACTCTTGAACCTTGGATGAAGAAGTTGATGTTTGCTTCTTAATCATGCCAAAGTATTACATCTTCATGACACCGAAGCCGATACCCTTAACATGACCAAGGTGGTCAAGGGTCCTCAATGCTCTAGCTAAGATATTCTCATGCTCAAGAAGCTTGCCTTGTGAGACTTTCTGAGAAAGGGAGTCCTGTGAAAAATAGAGCTAATTAGTATGCATTTTCATACTCATTTATTAATTAATAGATAAAAATAACACTTACAATTTTTTTAACAACTTCTTTCACATGAGGGTTGTCAATCACTCTATCTTAATTTGTTCATGCTAATGCCCAGAGTCTTTGGCGGGATATGGTAACATCCAATCCCTTGGCCTCCACTTCTTTATGCTCCACGCTTGTATACCCCAACCTCCTGCTCTGTAAGGGTATTCATTCTTGGCCACTCTCTCCTTATTTTGGGCGTTCAGTTCCTTTAATCAATAACAAAAATATCCTGTTAGTACACATATATACATTCAATAAAAGGCACCAAAATTTAAATTTTAGAAACACAAATACCTTAAATTCCTTCTCGTGTTGAGAGGCAATAAAAGCATCCCAATATTCCTACTTTACTAAAGACTGTAACAGGGGAGGAACTTGGGCTATAAATTCAGCATCAGGGTCTTTCAAATCTTTTTGTGTGATAAAATGTCTGAAAGACCGTAATGCCTTCCTAGCCTTTTAAAGGACAAAATCCTTCTTACTCTCATCTATTTCAAATCCTGACTATAAAATAAAATAAATATGTTAAGTTTTAAAATAATATAATAGAATATAACTTAGTAAAATGCAACTTACAAATACGGTCTCCCAAACAATGTCCTTCGTGGCTTGATCAACTTTGCGCCATGATTTCTATGTGATAAGTACAATTATCTTTGTCATAACCCCAATATAACTTATAAACTTTATAGATATGATGGCTTGCCCTTTCTTGTTCCACTGTACTGCTATTTTTTTCCTTGCAACTCTTATTTTTATGACTTCTTCTATTATTGTCAGGCCCCGTTGGATATTGTTATATTCCTACTCCAATTTTTTTTAATGACGGAGCATTAGTAGAAGTTGTAGTGGGATCTGATGGAGGGATTTCAGTGGACTCAGAATCTGAAGCCATTTATCTATAACACAATAAATTTAAAAATTAATCAATCATGATTAATTCAAAAAATTAATCAATCATAATTAATTCAAACATTAATCAACTATATTAATTCAAATATGAAACAAAAATGGCATAATTAATTCAAATATTAATCAACTATATTAATTCAAACATGAAAAAAATTGCACAATTAATTCAAAGGTTACAAATTCAAGTCGCTCTTTTTCGTTTCCTTGACACTGGTTTTTTATTTCCCTCTCTTTGAAATATTTTTTTCTTATGCTGAAATAATTTACCCCTCTTTGAAATCAAAATGCTTTCATTGTGATCATTTCTCATGTATAGAGCTTCATCAATAGTGTCGTTACTTTGATTTGATGTCCCTTCAAATGGATCATCTTCAACTACTACATTTTCATTTATTTTTTCATGTAACATAAGAATAGACCATCCCTTATTAGGACATAAAACACTTATTTGGCTTGTTGTGCCAAAATGAAAAGCTCATCTTTATACTTTTCCTTGTTCAAATTGACTTGTAGAAATCCAAATTGATAATCAAATTTCAAGCCATTTTTTCAATCAATCTACTTACACCTAAAAACTGAAACTCGAAAGGATATGTAATCTAAATCCCATATATGCTTAATTATACCAAAGTATGACATGTTTGCATAAATAGGATTTTTATCCTTAGTGTTGGAAATATGCATGAAATGAGCTGCAAAAGTTACACCACTATTTTGCATTGTACTTCTATCATCTTGCTCCCTTATATAAAATGTGTATCCATTGACAAGGTGAGCAGTGTAAGAAATGGCTTATCTGCTTGGACCGTTAACTAATCATCTCAATTTTTTAGAAACTTAATTGGAATCAACATTTAACATTTAAAGAATGTGCTCCTTCAACCATCTTGTAAAAGTTTTATTGTGTTCCTTGGCATGACAAATTTCTAATCTATTGAGATTATCCCTCCTAAGTTCAACCATATACTTGTCTACATACTCTTCAACCTCTTCAGTGTTATGCAACACATATAGGTGAGCTTGCTCCCATTATACACTTGAGATAGTAATGACTTTGTTTTTATGATCCCTTCTCCACTTATTCTACTCATATGTCGAGACTTTGGAAGCCCAACATAGCTAATATGACTCTAGTACTCAGTACAAAAGTCAACGACCTTTTCATAAATATACTGTTCAATAATGCAACCCTTCAGTCAACTCTCATTTCTCACATAGCCTTTTAAAATCTTCATATAACGCTCAATAGGATACATCCATCTTAAATAAGCAGGTCCACACATTTGAACCTCCTTAACTAAGTGAACAATTGGATGGATCATAATATTAAAGAATGTCGGTGGAAAATACATCTCAAGCTTACATAATATTAATACAATTTGAGCTTGTAACCTTGGCAACTTATGTGGGTTAATTACTTTACTGCAAATGGAGTTGAAAAATAAACATAACTTAGTGATCGTCCCTCATACGTTAAGGGGTAAAATTGCACGTATAGCAATCAGAATGAAATCTTCCATTAAAACATGGCAATTGTGAGACTTTAAACCATTCAACTTCAGATCTTTCATTGATACAATATTTTTTATATTTGAAGAGTAGCCCTTAGGAACTTTAATTGCATTAAGAAACTCACAAAATGCAGTTTTCTCTTTCTTAGATAGCGTATGAGCTACTGGAGGGAGAAAGGTACAGTTCCCTTTATCTTGGGGTGCCAATTCTTCTCTTATTTCTAAAGAAACCATGTTCAACCTTACCTTTATGTCATCTTTTATTTTTCCTGACACTTGGAGTAAAGTCCCAATAAGACTCTCACGGACATTTTTCTCAATATACATGACATCAAGAAAATGCTGAACATCCAAGGTGGTCCAATAAGGGAGTTCAAAGAAAATAGATCTCTTCTTCCATCCACTTGTCTTAAGGTTCCTTGCAAATGGTTTGCTAAATTCAATATTCAAATCCTTGATCTTCTCAAATAGCTAATTACTAGTTAACGACAAAGGTGTCTGACCTTCTTTTGGATTTTCATTGAATGCTTTTCTCAACTGCCTATAATTATGTTCTTGGTGTAAAAACCTATAGTGTCGAAGGTAAACATTCTTCATCCCATGTTGAAGCCTCATAGAATGTGTTTCCTCTTCGTAAATAGGGCATCCAAGTTTCCTTTTAATGCTATACCCTAACAGATTACCATAAGCAGGAAAGTCATTGATTATACCGAAGACCATAGCTCTAAAATTGAATTTTTCTTCTCTATACCCATCATATACCTCTATATTTGACTCCCACATGATCTTTAAATCATCAATTAGAGGAGCCAAATATATATATATATATATATGTCATTCCCAGGTTGCTTGGGTCTTGCAATTAACATGGATAATATCATATACTTGTGCTTCATGCAAAGCCATAGAGGAAGGTTATAAATCACTAAAATAACTCCCCATGTGCTATTGCTACTACTTTGAAGACCATGAGAATTCATCTTATTAGTAAACAATGCAAGGCATAGATTCCTACTCTCTTCCTTGAATTTACTGTACTCATAATCAATCTTTCTCTATTGTGGAGAATCAGCAGGGTGACGAAGCATGTCATCTTTTATCCTTTCATCCGCATGCCATGTTAAGCTTTTTGCAACTTCTGCACTGCTATACATATGTCTAAATCTAGGCACGATTGAAAAATACCATAGTGCCTTCACGGGACTCGATCTGTTCTGCTTGTAGTGTGAGGCATTACACTTTGAACACTCAGTTAACAATGCATATTCACTTCAAAATAAAAGGTAATCATTAAGGCATGTGTGTATCTTTTCATAACTCATGCCAATTGATTGCAGTACTTGTTTTACGTCATATGTTTGATAAGGAAGCTTATTTTCCTTAGGAAGTAATTCTACTTTCAAATACCCAAGTAACTTAGTAAAGCTTGCATCACTCCATCCATGTTTTGCCTTTATGTTGTACAATTTTAACACTACTGACAACTTTGGTATACTACAACCAGCATACAACGGCGTCTTCATATTACTTTTCAACTTCTCAAACATTTTTGGACAATCCTCAAGGTCCTCTTCAACTACTTTAGCCATATGTTTGAGACAATCATCCTCAAGTGTGCGTATGTCAAAATAATTAGGAGATGATACACGGCTTTCACTATGCTTTTGGCTACAACTAATATCATCGCTTGTCTCACATGAATTGTCCAACACTTGTAACTTTTATTCATTCTGTTAATCACTAAGTGTTCTTCATAAGTATCTGGACTAAGCCACTTCATAAGACCACACTTTAAACACAGGTAAACAATCCTAGTAGGGTTCTCCGCATGTTTAATTACAAGCTTAACAAAATATACCACCCTATCCCAATATTCCTTGGATAGATGATTGGCAGACATCCATTCCTTATCCATAATTCCTAGAAAGATTAAGAGGAAAATATGATTAGTGTTCTAAAGTAGTAAAATGCTTTAAATGCGAAGGATTTGGCTATATTACTGTGGACTGTCCTACTTGAAGGGTTGTTACCGTTAAGGAAGGATCAGGGTATGAAGCACTTGAAGAAGATGAGGAGGACGCTGAGTTCTATGGCACTAATCCCGTATATGATGAGGAGGTCACACCTGCTGATCAAGGAGAAGCATTGGTGCTTAGTCGAAGTCTACATACAACAGTAGTCAAAGAAGAACCTTGGCTACGACGCAACATTTATCATACTCATTGCACGGCCCACGGAAAAGTTTGTAATGTCATCATTGACAGTGGAAGCTGTGAAAATGTAGTATCTGACTACATGGTGGAGAAATTGAAGTTGCCAACACAAGATCATCTGTAACCTTACAAGTTTCACTGGCTCAACAAAGGGAATGAGATAAAAGTTTCTAAATAATGCCTTGTGACCTTTTCTATTAGGAATCAATATTGTGATGAAGTTTTATGTGATGTTGTTCTCATGGATGTATGCCACCTTCTCTTGGGGAGGCCATGGCAATATGACCGACATGCTATGCACAACGGGCGAGTGAACACCTATTCTTTTACGAAAGATGGTGTCAAGTTCACACTAGCACCTCTGCCACCCAGCGAGATTAGCCAATCTTTAAGGGAATCTAGTGTCTCTAAACCGTTAGTGTCTTTGATGACTAAGGAGGAATTCAAGGTGTCGAAATCTAAACCGTTAGTACTTAAGGTGAACAACGAGACAGCCAATCCACCTGGAGTCATTCTGCTATTGTCAGAATTTCCAGATGTAATATCTGATAAGATACCACCAGGGTTGCCTCCAATGCGAGACATACAGCATGCCATTGACTTCGTTCCAGGAGTAGTCATCCTAATAAGCCTGTTTATAGGATGAGTCCCCAGGAACATGCCGAAGTCTAACGGCAAGTTGAAGAGTTATTGAAGAAAGGGTTAGTTCGAGAAAGTGTCAGCCCTTATGCTGTACCTATTCTTCTAGTACTTAAGAAGGATGGAAGTTGGAGAATGTGCATTGATTGTTGAGCCGTCAACAAGATCACTATTAAGTATCAGTTTCTAATACCTCAGCTTGATGATATGTTAGACTAGTTGTATGGTGCCACTACTTTCTCTAAAATTGACCTTCGTAGTGGGTACCATTAAATCAGAATTCGGCCAGGAGATGAGTGAAAGACCGCTTTCAAGACCAAAGATGGCTTATATGAGTGGAATGTGATGCCTTTTGGGTTAACAAATGCCCTTAGTACATTTATGCGCTTGATAAATCAAGTATTGAGACCCTTCATTGGTAAATTTATTGTTATGTACTTTGACGATATTCTTATTTACAGTAAGAATCAAGAGGAGCATTTAGATCACTTGCGGCAAGTTTTGTAAGCCTTGCGTGAACAGAAGCTTCATGCAAATCTTAAGAAGTGCACCTTCCTTACCAGCGAAGTTGTGTTCTTGGGTTACATCATTACCGCAGAGGGTGTTCGCGTTGATCTAAGCAAAGTTGCAGCCATTGACAACTAGCCAATTCTAAAATCTATCCAGGAGATTTGAAGCTTCCACGGATTAGCTTCTTTCTATAGGAGGTTCATCCGTAATTTTAGCTCAATTATTGCACCAATTACATATTGCACCAAAGGAGAGAAGTTTCAGTGGACAGAGCAAGCTTAGAAAAGCTCAAAAGAGCTTAAGAAGAAGTTAACTGAAGCTCCAGTCCTAGTTCTTCCTAACTTTGACCAAGTGTTTGAAGTTAGTTGTGATACTTCTAACACCGGCATTGGTGCTATCTTAAGCCAAGAGGGCCATCCCATTGCCTTTTATAGTGAGAAGCTTAATGATGCCAAGCTTAGATATTTTGGACCGGATAAAACAGTTGACCTAGTGAAGGAGAACTTTTACTGGCCTCAACTTGAACGGGATGTCAACAGGCATATACAAAGATGCAGAATTTATCACTTGGCTAAATCCAAGGGTCAGAATACTGAACTATACATGCCTCTGTCAATTCCAAAAGCACCTTGGGAAGATATAACTATGGATTTTGTTCTGGGTTTACCACAGACTCAGAGGCAAAAAGATTCTGTTATGGTAGTTGTGGATCGTTTTTCAAAAATGGCCATTTTTTTCTATGCCAGAAGACTAATGATGTTGTTCAAGTAGCAGACTTATACTTTAAGGAGATTGTGAGTCTTCATGGCATTCCCAAGACTATCACTTCTGACCGTGATGTGAAGTTTCTCAGTCACTTTTAGCAGACACTATGGAAGAAGATGGGAACTAAGCTCCAGTTTAGCAGCGCTAGTCATCCCCAGATAGACGGCCAAACTGAAGCTATAAACAGGATTCTTGGTAATCTTCTTCGTAGTTTCGTGGGAAAGAATTTAAAGCAGTGGGATTTCATTCTTGCTCAAGTTGAGTTTGCTTATAATAACTCTGTCAACCAAGCAACTGGGAAGTGTCCGTTTGAAGTTGTTTATGGCACTCGTCCCTTTAGTCCACTAGATTTGACCCCTTCACTTGATAAGCAGCAATATAGTTCTGATGCTGACTAACGGGCTAAGGAAATCAAGAAGTTACATGAACAAGTTTGTGTCCGAATATAGAAGCAGAACTTGAGATACAAGACTCAACATGACAAGTATCAAAAGTATCAAACTTTTAATGTGGGCAATTTAGTTTGGATACATTTATGAAAGGAACGATTTCCTAAACAACTAAATGCTAAGTTGTCCTCGAGAGCTGATGGTCCCTTCAAGATAGTGCAAAAGATTAACAACAATGCTTACAAGGTGGAATTACCTGGTTCTTATTGTGTATCTGCCACCTTTAATGTCGCTGATCTATCTCCGTACGTTGATGAAGATGATGAATTTGACTTGAGGGCAAGTTCTGCCTAACTTGAGGGGGATGAAACAGAAAGAGTAAAAATGGAAGATGCATAATGGAGATGAAATGGAAAGAGCAGAAACGGAAGATGCATAATGGAGCACAATAAACTCTTTGTAACCTTCCCTTAATTCCTGTAACCCCCCTTTTAATTTGTAAGCTTCAGTTTTCATGATTCCAGAACTATAAATAGGGCCCTTTGGTTGTGTAAGGAGCTCAGACTTGAAAAGAATAAGAATTGCTTGTTTTCATTCAGTTTTTATGCCAAACAACTTGGGCGCATGTGGTATAATCATCTTAATGAATACTTAATAAATGAAGGATATAAGAATGCTCATATTTGTCCATGCATTATTCTAAAAAAGATTTAAAAATGGATATGTAATAATAGCAGTTTATGTTGATGACATACACATTATTGGAATTCCTACAAAGATTCCAAAAGCTATGAATTGCTTGAAGAAAGAATTTGAGATGAAGGATTTGGGAAGGACAAAATTTTGCCTTAGATTATAAATTGAATATTTGAATGGTAGAATTTTTCTGTACCAAGAAGCATATATAAAACGTTTCCTAAAGTAATTTTATATGGACAAAGCACATCCTTCAAGCACTACTCCAATGGTTGTTAGATCTTTGGACAAAGACAAAGATCCTTTTAGGCCTCAAGGAGAGGATGAAGAACTACTTGGTCTAGAAGTACCATATCTTATTGTCATTGGAGCACTAATGTATCTTGCTAGTCATACATGACCTGATATATCATTTGCTGTTAATCTACTAGCAAGGTATAGTTTTTAACCAACATGAAGACATTAGAATGGAGTTAAACATATTCTACATTACCTTAAAGGTACTATGGATATAGGTTTATTATATTCTAGTAAAATCAAATAGGATTTAATGGGCTATGCAGATGCAGGATTCATGTTAGATCCTCATATGGTCGATCTCAAATGGTTTACTTGTTTACTTGTGGCGGCACTGCTATTTCATGGCAATCTATGAAATAGACAATAGCAGCCGCATCTTCTAATCATGCAAAAATTTAAGCAATGCATGAAGCAAGGCGAGAATGCATTTGGTTAAGATCTGTGATCCATCACATCCAAATCACTTGTGCTCTTTCTTCTAAAAAAATGATCCTAACAATCATATGTGAAGATAATGCTGCATGCGTTGCCCAGTTGAGAGAATGATATATTAAAGGAGATACAACAAAGCATATTTTGCCAAAATTCTTCTTCACACAAGATATTCAAAGAAATGGAGAAATCCAAATTAAACAAGTTTATTCCAGCAATAATCTAGCAAATTTGTTAACTAAAACACTTCTTACTTGAACTTTTGAGAAGCTTGTATACACAATCAGGGTTCACAAGCTAAGAAATATTAAGTAACATCGTCATCAAGGGGAGTAAAAGTTATGTTACACTCTTTTTTCCTTAACCAAAGTTTTGTCCACTAGGTTTTCCTGGTAAGGTTTTTAATAAGGCAGCTTCAATAAATATAATGATATTGTGTAATCTTTTTCCTTAACTAAGTTTTTGTCTCATGAGGTTTTTCTTAGTAAGGTTTTAATGACGCATAATATATGGACATCCAAAGGAGAGTGTTATGAATATTAGGATATTATGTGAATGTCCATTATCTCAAATTCTCCAATATCTTTCGGTTACTATAATATCTTTTAGTTATTATTATCTTCTATTTTTTATTCACTTTAATTGATATATTTGTGCTTATAAATAAAAGGCATCTTAGTTGTATTCGACACACTGAAATAAAAAAAGCTCCTTATTCTCTCAATATAATATTATATATTCTCTTATACTCTTAGTCTCTATTTCATAACACCTGGCATTTTTTTTGATAAATGTGTATTTTTCTCTTAAAATTTTTTTCGAGTAACATTCAACAATTTAAATCATTTAGTATAGTATTTTTATTTTGAAAATAATTAAAATATAGTATTCTTTATACTGGCATTAAATACTCACAAATTTCTATTAGATAATCAAACTACCTTTTATCGCACCATATTAATTATTAGTATCTATTATTTAACGTTGTGATTTCATTTACTTTATAGATAAAAATACTACATAAATAATTTATGATAATAAACTACTTAAAGAATAGTGATGCAAAAATGCACGTTTACAATTTTTTTTTTTTTAAATCGGAGAAGGGCATTAAACCTTTCAAGTCTGTGCTGATTATATTTACACTAGGGCCTGCCACAAGTTCGATGAAACGCATCAAAGAACGGCAAAGATAATTATAGATGATCATGATTAAAAAAATAATATTGAATAAAATAAAATGATTTAAACTGTAAAAAATTAACTTCAATAGTTGACACCTATAAACTAAATACTTCCTCCCATTCTATTTATAAAATACTTCAAACATGTTTTACTAGAACTTATTTTCTTAAAAGTCATTAACTTTATTTAAAAATTTAATAATTTTTTACCTTGGCCATATTAAATATATATTCTTTAACAAGGTATTGTCTCTCAATAGTGTTGGGTAATTGAGGAAACTTATGCAAAAAATTTAATGACATGATTTATGAATATGATCAAAAAATTCTTTCATTCTATACCTTATAAATAGGATATAAGATAGTACTATATATTAGGGAAAATGACACTAAAGAACAAAAAAATTGAATTACACTTCAATAAGGATAAAAAATTTGAAAATTAAAAAAAGGACCAAAGGTGTTTTAGTGAATTGCTCTAAAAATTAAAAAAAGTTTGCAGGCCAGATTTGCCAATATATAAATGTTCTTGGCAAATACTCCTTCTAATCTCTGTTATAAGTCGCTTACAATTACTTCCCTAAAATCAAAAACTGACAGTTAACTCATTAAATGTTTTAAAACAATATTTTTGAGCCCTACTAAAAATGGAAAGAAAGAGATACACAATATACCATAAGCTATATAATTAAATTTACAACAAAGGTGAAATTGGAAAATGATAATAAATAACTCTCAACTTGCCTTATATTAAAAATCAAAAAATATTTTTAGAAGGTACCCTATGATAAGGACTAGAAGGAGTATGTCATTACTTGAAAATTGTTTTCCTTCATAAATTAACTAATTTTACTTACAAATTCATATTTTCAGAATTATAAATAAGAGTATAAGAGAAGCTAGCCACAGAAAATTTGTGAAATGTTTAACAAGTTTTTCCTTTACTAGTTAATAAATTTCAGATGAAAATACTTATTTTGATGGCTGCAAATTACTATCGAATAAGAGTAGCAAATTTGTAAAGCAATTCAAACTAAGATTTTTGGTCTTTCTTAAATTTCTAAATTTTTATTGACATTTATTTAAAGTTAATCTTATCTTTTAATTAATCCTTTTATGTCATTCCCCCTATATATTTTTAAAATATTGTTTATAGTCAAGGGATGTCCACAGATGTGAACTATTTGAAATATATTTTAGTATTTTAAATATATATTTGTTTTTTAAATAATAATATCATTTATAAAAGGGTAAATGAACAAATCATCATGAACCTTAGGTCAAGTATCATCATAGATACTAAAATTATTTACTATTCAAATTGTTTTCTTAACTTTTAAGAATGGCGCAATTTGACTGTTGTTGTTAACACAAGTTAATTTTGATTGTTAATTAAGAAAACTCATGAACAAAATTTAATGACATGATTCATAAATATGATCAAAAAAATTCGTTCTTTATATGTCTTATAGATAAGAATGAATAGAGTATATATTAGGGGAAATGACATTAATGGACGAAAAGATTGAATTAAAATTAGACTTAAATGAGGACCAAAAGATTTGAAAATTAAAAAAATGGCTAAACTTATTTTAGTGAATTGGTCTGAAAATTTGATACCCTTCGTTCCATGATTTATAACTTTGGAAACAAAAGTTTGCAAGCCATGTTTGCTAATTTATAAAATTTTTCTAGTCAAATACTCCTTCTAATTTTTATTATAAGCCACTTTTAATTAATTCACTGAAATCAAGAAATGATAGTTAATTCATTAAATGTTTTAAAATAATTTTTTTACTTTACTCCTATTAAAAATTGGAAGAGAGAGATGTATAGTACTCCCTCCATCCCAAATTATAAGACACTTTTAGGCAAAATTTAATATACCAATAAACCTTATTAAATACACTTAACAATCTTATATTTTCAAAACAAAAATATAAACTTTTAAAAATATCTATCATTTAATATATTGAAAAAAATGGATGAAAATTAATTATAAAGAGAGAAAGGATAAATTTAGAATTGATGCATTTAATGAAACTTTAATATACCCAAATTATCTTATACTTTAAGATGAAGAAAATTTTTTAAAAGTGCCCTATAATTTGGAACGGAGGGAATATATGATAAGTTATAAAATTGAATTTACAACAAGGGTAAAATTGAAAAATAGCTAGTTTTTAATAATCCTCCATATGCCTTATATTAAAGATCAAGGAATCTTTCTAGAATATGCCATACAATAGGAATTAGAGGAGTATATCATTACTTGAAAATCATTTTTGCTTTATAAATTAATGAATCTTACTTACACATTCTTGTTTTGAGAATTATAAATACAAGTATGAGAGTAGCAAATCACTAAAAAAATTGTGATATGTTTCACAAATTTTTCCTTTACAAATTAGGAAATTTCACACGCAAATGCTTATTTTGATGATTGCAAATTAGAGAATAAGAATAGCAAATTTGTAAAGCAATTCACACTAAAAGATTTTTGGTCTTTTCTTGAATTTTTAAATCTTTTGAATTAAAAGATTAAATTTAATTTAATATTTTAATCAATCGCTTTATGTCATTCCCCTTATAAATTTTAAAAATATTTTGCCTATTTTCGAGTCTAGTCCACAGTTGTGAGAATGAAGTTTTAATAGTTTAAATACATAATTATTTTTTAATAATAATATCTTTTATAAAGTAATAAAATAAGATGGAGAGAAGAAAATGGGAGAAACAAACTATGAGAGGATCCAAATCCGCCTCATCAATATTTTGAGAAATCAACATGCTCAGTACAGAGAGGATAAGAGAGAATACACAGGTGTCACGATTCTAGTTTAAGAATATAATGATTCTATAATTTATATAGCCTTATTTACATACCAGTTATTTCATTTATTCAAGTAGGGAGTTTGTTCTTTAGGATTGACTTAAGAAAGAATGGGTAAAAGTTCTTTTCGTATTCTAGCTACGATATCTTCTCAGGTAATCCAAAAGGTAAGAGTCCAGTGTATGACTTATAAATTCTGACCTTTGTAGTGATTAGTTCTTGATCAATTTTAGCAAGTAATACTATTGAATTTAGCAGTACAAGCTAATTTAATCTTATCCCATGCGCTCCCCCATTTTCGTTGGTCCAATTTTAATAACAATAATCTCAACTGCAAACACCGGAATTTAATCACATAAAGTGTACCAGTGTCTGATTGAAGCAAACCTAGGGCCGCGTGAAGGAGCTTTGATGTCTAAAGTGAAATTATTTAGGGAAAATCATAATCAAGGACTCCTGGAGTGAGTTAATTATGTTGCAAGATTAAATAATTTTGATATTAATTACTTTATAGGACCAAAGTACCTATTTTTGTTGTCAGAAGATAAAAATATCCTTCATGTGTATATTATATACCTTTTTAACAATAACTTCTCATTTGGGAAAAAAATTCCCATTCACATTTTTAAAACCATTGATTCCCTTATTAACAACTTTAAAAAATTAATTTGGTGGTGGAGAGGAACAAGTGTTATAATTTGATGAACAAGTCTTCATTCAACAAAAACAAGTCTCATTTTCATTCTAATAACAACTCCAAAAAATTAATTTGGTAGCGGAGAGGAACAAGTATTGTGATTCAGTGAACAACAATTCCCTATTAAAAAAAAAAAAGCAAGTCTCATTTTCATTCTAATAATAATCAATTCCTTTATTAACAACCACAAAATATTAATTCGGTAGAAGAATTGTTATAATATGGTGAACAAGTCTCCATTCAAGAAAAAAAAAATCTCATTCTCATTTTAACAACAATCAATTTCCCTCGTTATAGCAAAAATACATTAGGAGTATTGTCTTTTCACAATAAATTTTAATTATATTTAGGTCATTTGGTCTTACAGAGTACTATCAGAATCATACATCATAATTAATTGTCTCCAGGGATATTTAATTGTGGTTTTCCCAATTATTTAAAAGGCCTAATATATTATTATTTATCTATTTTCATATCACTTTTTCTAGCTTTTTGATAGGACCCTATCTATAAAATTTAAATCAATATTTTTCCTTTGTCCTGCATTATAAATATTTTGAGATGTTTTATTTGATGTACGATTATTATGTTCAACAATTTCTTCTATTAAATCATCTTCATTTAACTTTTTATCATCTTTTGGTTTTTTTCATTGGAAATGAAACCACTAATGTTGCTACATCTTTTTCATTGTGAATAGTAGTAAATTTATCTAGAGCGCCACCTTGTTATTGAATCAATTTTTCAATTTTTTTAATTTATTAAACCATATTCAAATTTTCTATTTGACATTTTTGCCGCTTCAAACCCTATAAAAAAAATTAAAACAATCACAATCTCAAATGAACAGTAAAAGAAGAGCAACATATATGATATGGCCAATACTTGAGATAAAAACTAATGTTTTTTGTTGTTAAGAAAAACTCTTATTTTCAATTTATATATATAATTAATATTAATGTTTAATGGAAAAAATAAAAATTGATTATATATAGTATAGGTAAACATTTTTTGAGACCTAAGGCCACCACTCGCCTAAGAGCAAACACTACCCTGAGCAAATCGCACACCATTGTTGAATGAAAACTTCACAATCACAACACACGAATTCTCGAGTCTTATATATACATTAGAGTCATAATACACAATAAAACAAGGGAAAATGATAATAAAATTTCTCTAAAATATATAAATGATAATTTAGTCCCTCAAAATATCATAATTTTCTTAAAATCTCTAGAGACTTTTTTATCATTAATGAATTTATATAAATCATCAAATTGCCCTTGCTAAAAATAAATGATTTACAAGTTTTGTTTAACTATTCACAACTTTCTTTCTTATATTCGTAACAATGCAATAACAAATTACAACTTCGCATGTTAAATTCATTATTATTTACTATTGTATTGTTGTAAATATAAGAAGGAAAGTTATAAATATTTAAACAAAACTTGTAAATCATTTATCTTCAATAAAGGTAATTTAATAATTTATATAAACTCATTAATGATAAAAAAGTCTCTAAAGACTTCAAGGGAATCATGACATTTTGAGAGACTAATTTATCATTTATATATTTTAAAGAAATTTTATTATTATTTTTTCATAAAACAAATCACATGCAAGGTTGGAGCTTTGGCCAAGCCCAAGTTCTCCATGTATTCCTTAGCTTATTGTTGTATACATATATGACAAAAAACAGTGACATATTCCTCATCCCAAACTGGCTGAAAAGAATATTGAAGCAAACTTTTTTTCTTTTGGGGCAAAATATTCAACCAAACCTTCAAACTTGCAAACGTGGATATATATATATATATATATATATTATGTCTTGAAACTGTATGCAGTGTGTCGCGCCCCAAAATTTCACCATAACCGGCACGATATATATATATATATATATATAACCATACATTCTTCAAGCTTGAAATTTTTACAATATCTCCTCTCTAACTAAGACTTTCCAAATATTCTACAATACCATTTAAAAAAAAAAAAACCACAACAACTAGGAGCTTTGCTACTTTCAACCCCAGGCAAAGTATATGACAACAATACACCCTAACCATATTTTCAAAGTAAATACATAAATTCTATACTAACATCAAAAAAGAAATAATTTTTAATTAAATCTCCACCTGGCTTAGCTAAAAGACCCTCAGAACTTAACAAGTGATTCAACATTGTCAAATGAATCTGAGATAAAAAAATAATTTTCTCATGCATAATGTTCCAATCTAAAGTTGAAATAAGTAATGAAAAATATATTAATTATAAGCTTAATAACATAGTCAATTGAAATAATATAACAACTTACCTCATATATCGTCACTTATGAAAACATAAAGACAAGGAATATATGAACTCAAATAGAAATGATTAGAAACTCAAGTTCTAGTTTTAACCTCAACATATGCTTGAACAAATTGAGAATTATGAAGTTAAAACAAAATAAAAAAAACTAAAAATAATAATTTGTTTTATGGGATCAATATAAAAAAATAAGCTTCAAAATTCTAGTAGGACTTGATCAAAACAATTAACAAGTGTGAACACACAGTCTACGAAAATAAATAACTAATAAGCATGAACACATAATTCATGAGGGTAAATAACCAAGCACAGCTCAAAGCCATGAAAATAAGCGCAAGTATAAAGCTCATGAAATCAAGCGCAGGCCCAAGGCCCACGAAAACAAACTTGAATACCATGCTCACGAATAAACATCCCTCCATTCTACTACATTGGCTGTCGCATGGGACTAGCATCTCCTAACCACCTCACTAGCTAGGTATACCATAGCATACTAAGGACTAATGGTACTGCTTTTACAACTAACTTTTTGATTCGGTCCCACATTTTAAATCAAGCATGCATGGGTTGATAAAACCAATGTATTATCTCTTCTCAATAGTTCTCATCATATTCAGTATACATAAATTCATCTATATATATATATATATCCCATGCATGAATCATGATACTTAAATCATCCTGTAAAAACATTTTCAATATGGTAAATACAAAGATAAATCCAACATGTACTATATAATATAATATAATATAATAAAAACATTTACATGTGTGACAATTGATAATAAAATTAAGATTATGAATCAAAATAAATAAATAAATAAATAAATTAAAATACTCTATTATTTGTTCTTGCAAAAATAAAAGGGTTATATAAATAACAGAGATGGCACATGGGTATGCTAAATCAATATTTTTATGAAAATGAATTTGCCAAAGAGTCATTACGACATTATTTACTTACCTAAGACATTCTCAAGTATATAACTTACCTTTAACTAGTTGCTTTTGTAATATTATCTGTACCTTAATTTCCTAATACTCAAAGGAACATTATTATTATTTCCTTTAGCAATTTATAAATCCAAAATCTTCAATCCAAACAAATTTTAAGAACTGAAAATAAAAATCTCAACAACAACCTTTCACAAAGAAGATGCTTTGCTAAGTTTAAATCAATAAATCTTTAACAAACATGCATATAATGTCATTCAAGATTTCCAAGCCTTCCTATAGAAATAAACAATTATTATTTATTCAACATTATCACTGATATGCATTCAATTTTCATAAAACTTCCTTCCCCCGTGGACACTTTATATGCACCTAAAAGCCAACATAAGAGGGAAAACAAACAAACCAACCTTAACATAAAATTATTAATCAAATATATTTCTCCAAAATTTCCTAATGTAATCTCCAACCAAATAATTGTCTACTATAATAGTTTAAGCAACAATCATACAGTTATCACATTTATTTGCTACCACAGATCAAAATTATCTTATCAAATATTTCATCAAATGCCTTATATGCACTCAAGATCAAACCATACAACAACATATTACTCTTTAAATTTATTTCCCAAAAATTTTCAATATGAAATTTTAAATTTATCAAACTTCTCCAATTTCATTTATTCAACAAAAATCAATTTAAACTCAAAAGAGTTACCAAATCTAAATCCATGATCCTCACACAACCACCAAAGAAAATATAATAGAGTCACCTATTTAAAGTGAGCTTACTAATCTTCAATTTAAGCTTGCTAGAACATTCAACAATGAAGCAAAATTCCACGATTTCAGCAATCAATTCCTTAGTCAAATTTCAACAGTTTCCCCCATCACTATATGCTCTCAAACGAAGGAGAAAGAGAAAAGAAGGCGGGACTTTGCTCACCAAGGAAGCAACAGTGGAATGAAGAGGAGGAGTCGAAGCTCCCTTCACTGGAACAGCAGTGACAGAGCCGGAACGTTTTACGATACGAACAGGGGAAGAGAAAATATGGGTGACGCTCACCAAGGCAGAGAGCTAGGAAGAAGGATCCGCCGGCTTTAACACCCACACCACGATCTACAGCGACGGCAGCCCCTTAAGGGTGACGGGTAAGGTGAAGAATGGTGGGGAGGAAGAGGATTTTTTATGAGCTCTCTCACTCTTTCTGTTTCAGCGTATTCTGAAATGAAAAATAGGGGAGAGAAAATGAAAAATCTGATATATTGGGGGGGGGGTGTGGGTTATTTTTTATTTATTTATCTCTTTATTATTATTATTATTTTTACAGGGGCATCTAGTAATTTTAGAAAAAATTGAAGGAAAATAAAATTTTCCCTTTATGCTACAGGGATTCGAACTCAATCTAGGGCATAAGCTACTGGGGGGTTCCCACTAAACTATCAATCTCTCCGGTTGCATTTATTCGAAATGTCTTTTTTTAAATATCAAAATATAATACCAAAAATTTTAATTTAATTTTAATTTCTTTAAACAAAAGAAATTGGGTTGTTACATAGTGAGTCAGCAGAAAAGGACATGAATCATTTTCTATATCAATCCAATATTCATAGTCGAACTCACATGAATCATTTTCTATATCAATCCAATATTCAATAGAATGAAATCTCATGATCAAAATTTAAATTTTTAGTTATTAATCAATTAAAATTTCAAAACTGATAAAGGTAGTTTTACAAAATAAGGAAGTTTGGAAAACAAACTATTCAATAAATATATCATTGTTATTAAAACTATTCAAAACTGATAAAGGTAGTTTTACAAAAAAGTACTATTTTAGTAAAGGAAATTTTTATTGAAAAAAAAATCAATTGGACGCTATCCACTCATTTGAGATATTTTCAAATATATAACTTACTCCTAATTAACCTCTTTTGTGATATGGCCTGCACCTTATTTCCCTAGCACCCAAACAATCATTTTTGTTATCTCCTTTATTCACTTCATAAATTCAAAATCTTCAATCCAAACAAATTTAAAGAATGGAAAAAGATAACATCGACATTGACATTTCACAAATAATAACCCATATTAAGTTTAATTAATAAATCTTCAATAAATATATATATAGATAGTATTTAAAGTTTCCAGATCTTCATATAGAAAATAAACCACTTCTGTGATTTAATCAGCATTACCTATCACTCATGTATGCCCAATTTTCATAAACTTCCCTTACCACACATTCCATTGGACATTTCACAAGCACACAAAAGTTACTATAAGAACAAACAAACTTGATCTTTGAAGTATCAGCCAAGTACTTTTTAAATCTCTTAACCAAAAATCCAAACATACAAACAAATTCACTATGCTTCCTAAACACATTTCTTTATCAAGAATAAATTAAAATTCATAACACAGAACCTAAATCCATAGTATTAGCTTTTAAACCTTGAACATACTTACTTACTCCATTTCAACCCTTCTACACATTTTCATGAACACCTTAATAGCATTAACATTCAAACCACATCATCAAACTTCTTACGTATTCCTCAAAACTAACAAAAAGGACACCCCAAATTTCCCTTTTATTCAACGTCCAACAGCAATTAAAGCAAAGCAATTCCAGTTCATTGCATGCAAACACGTAGAAAGCAGAAAAGATTTAATCAAAGACCGAACTTCCTACCTACTCACAATACACATATAGATTCGATGATAGGGGGAGAAAGGATAGAAGTTGGCTCACCAATGAAGCAAAGAGAAACGATCAGGAGGATTCAAAGCCCCCGTCACCAGAACAGCCCCAAAATAGGGGAGAAGAACTTGCGAACTGAACAGCAACTGATAGCAGTGGATGGACTGCGACGTGACGCATGAAGAACAGAAACTTTGTGCGCATGCTCAAACACCCACATGAAGACATTGATGGAAGTCAAGAAGGACAAGAGGGACTCAACTCAAAATAGGATATATCCGAAGCATTGAGCAGCAGCGGCCAAATTTCCAAAAATGATTACAAATTTCTGAGAGCATCCAAAACAATTTCCCACTCACTACTCACACCGACAATGGAGAACAGTGGAGAAGGGAACGAATGGTGGAGAGACTTTTAATTTCACCGACAATGGAGAAGAGAATGAATGGTGGAGAGCTTTTTAAGTTCACTCCTCTCTCTCTCTCTCTCTCATATGATAGATGTCGGTAAAGGGAATGAATGAAAAAAATATAAAAGAGTATGGTTTTATGTTTTTTTTTTCAAAGAGGGTTTAATAATTTCCCAAAAACTGATGCAAAAATTATTATAATAAAAATAAAAATAAAAATCTCTCTTATTACATTACAAGGATTCAAAATACAGTTCGATGGTAAACGTTGAGAAGAGTTTTTACTGAGCCACTAATATATCTTTATAGGTCAATCTCAATTTATAAAAATATATTTAAAATACTTTACAATAAATATTTTCTTAAAATTTGAGTTATTAAATTACATTATTTTTCTTTTTCTTTTTTTCTTTTGCCATTTTTTCATCACAATTATTGAATTACTTGATCAATTAAATACTTATTGTATATTTCAGAATTCCAATTTTTTTTAGATCATTGCACAAGTAAAGTCTTGTTTATCTCCAACTTTGTAGGATTATTCCAAATTGTTTTAACAGAATTGGATACACTCTACCCAATTATTTCCCAATTCTGTTGATAAAATAAGGCTGGATAACCATCCTCCCCAGCTTTAAAAGACCTCATCATTAGTGCTCTTTTGATCTCCTCATCTGATAAAGGCCTTTTAACCCTATCTAGTCGATGACGGCTAACAGCTCCCCAACCTTGCCAATTGATATGCCAATCCCTCGTCTGTGTCTCTTCCCTGAATAAACCATGATGAAAATCTTTTATTAGTGTACATATACCATTATCTTCACAAACCCACTCTCCCACTTCATTCTTTAACATGCACACCTCATTTCTTCTTCAGATGATTGTCTTCATATGATAATTCTTAGTGTTTCTATCACCTTGTTCAATCTACTTCCCCCTAGATTTTTGATACCACATCACTTCCCTTGAAACAACACTTCAATGTACTTGTAATTCTTCTTCCTGCCTCAACAAATCATGAATATCTCTCCCATTAATACATTCCTGTAACTCAAATAATTGCATCTTCAAACTTCTCTTCCTTCTATTAATGAGACCAAAAACCTTATGATTCCACGTTTCTAAATCCCGTTTCGGCCTTGATAAAGCTCTTTGAGTATCAAACTTATTACACCAAGAATCATCAAAAAAACTCTTGAATTCCCCATAATCCAACCAAGCTGCCTTAAACTTGAATGGCCTGCTTCCCCTTCTTACTCTTATCGGCTTTGTATAAAAAAATACTGGATGATGATTAGAGTTATCAAGAAAACTCTCTCTGCCATTGTTCATTAGACAGCACCCTATCAAGCTTCTTACCTTTCGGACCTCTCCACGTAAAACTAGGCCCCTTTACCTCTATATCAATTAGACAGCACCGATCAATCCGATTTTTAAATTCATTACATCTATGCATATTAAAATCCCCAGCTAGTATCCAAGGTGCAGTCATGCCATCACTGATATCTGTCACGCCCCAAAAAAATAGAGAGTGACCAGCACGGGTGCGAACTACATCACGCATTTCCGTAAGCTTTAAAATGAAAATTCCTTCCTTTTTAAAAATAATCAGATTATATAAAAATTCTAACACTATTAATATTAATTGACATAACAAGACTTCAACATTTTTTTTTTAATTTTGAAAAAACCTTCCTTCCCTGTAAATATGATCTCCCAAAAGTTCTACAACAAAATTTTTAGAAAACAGTATCAGTCAAAAACTTAGCTCTTTCTAGCCAGCAACAGTATATAGATCAAAATAAAATTCTAACAATCTATGTGGAGCAACTAATCTTTCTTCTAGATTTAAAATGTATGAGTACTAAAATATTTATATAAATAGGTAACAATATCAAGCAAAATTTCCCACCCAGTATAACCGTGTTGCCCTTTTACGAGGTCGATGGTAGGATCAGCATCAACTAACAAATTTGAGATCCAAATAAATTTTTCAGTGAATATCGTCCCAATAATAAATAATTAATCATGAATAAACAGAAAAGTTCAAAATAATTATGGAACCAAAGAGGCAACTTCTTCCATAAAAAAAATTTCCATAAGCTCTGGAATGTAATGGCTCTATAAGATTTAAATAAAATCGTAAATCATTAAACTATCATAAAAATTGTTATTATCACTTGATTTCAAGAAAGCATGTAAATGAAATAAATACTTATAAATAAGTTGCCAAGTGAGAACCAATGGAATATAAAATCACCAAATAATCAGATTATAATTATAGGAACTTATCAGAACAATTATCAAACGTGGACACATAATCCATGAGGGTAAATAACCAAACGCAACCAAAGCCACGAAACAAACGTGAACACACAGTCCACGAGGGTACTGTTAACCAAACGCAGCTCAAAGCCACGAAATCAAACGTGAGTACAACGCTCACGAATAACCATCCCTCCATTCCATGTGCGATGGCCATCGCATGGGGCTAGTACATCCTACAAACATCCTGCTAGCTAGGTGTATCATGGCGTGTCAAGGGCTAAAGAAACTGTCGTTAGTAATCAGTGTTTTGTATAAAAATCCCTTTCAAATCCATTTTCCAACATGCGAGAAATCACCACTTTCAAAATAAAACTTCCATTTTCCATGACAAACTCACATGAATCATTTTTCTATAGCAACAATAAAAATTTTAGAATGAAATCCTACAATCAAAGTCCAAACTTATATTTATTGAATAATTAACATTTCAAAAGTGATAAAGGCAATTTCATAAAATAAAGAAGTTTGATCAACAAATTATCCAATATTTACATTGTTGTTGTAAAAATGATTTGCATAAAATTGTAATATTTTATTAACAAAAAATTTTATTAGACAATCAGTTGGGACGGTATTCACTGACCTGAAATTTCCAAAACTAAAATTCACCTCTCACTGTTGACCAAATTTCTCCTCCTCCAAATATCTTATAAATCATATTAAAATTCTATTCAACCCTTAACCAGTACAATAATTTCTTTTTAACATTTTCACCATTAATCAACCATAATTAGTTTGAAAATTTAAATCAAAGTTATATAAAAATATATTTATCATCAACATTTTGTCAAGGCACCAACTATGTATCCTTTCCAATCTCCTCATAACAACTCTAGCGTTTAAATATTTTCTCAACAAAGTATCAGTCTCCAAGAATTCCAATAATCATATACTATTAATTTCATAGTCTAATGTCCTTTGCACCTTTCAAGTTAAATTTATAGATTATTAACTTCTAAGCTAACTCTACTTCCCACAAGAATTTATGAAATTTTAAAGTCAAATTCAATTCTTCTGACAAGCATTTTAATAAGCATCTTATAGACACTAATCTCCTATCATCATATCTAACCTCTTCTCTTCCAACTTCAATTTACCAAATTCTTCAACATCAATCATTCCAATCAAGTTAATGTATTCCAAAAATTATGACCATATGAAGATTAGTATCAAGCTTAAGATGGATTTTTACCTCAACATTGGAATTTATTAATCTCTAAGACACTTGAGCACACCAAAATTCTATAGTTTCAACCATTAAAAATGGCCACACAGAAAATTATCAAGATGAAGGTGTAAAATTTCAGACATGAGTCAGCAACCATAAAGAAGAGAAAAAAGAAGAAAGCTAATTGAAATTAAGAAAGAAAATTCAGGCACCGACTAAAGCATACAAGACATGATTTTTTTTCCCAGCATCAGCTCTATCTCTTCATCCATTCACACGTTCAGAAATCTTCCAAGGAAATGAGATAAGATTAGGTTTCTAACTTAAAGGAACCACACGCACCAGCAAAGAAAGAAGGAGATAGCTTCAGGTATGAACAATAGAGAGGAAGGACTGCCACCATAAATCAAGAAAAATAAACAATATGACAGGACGAGCAAGAGAAAGAAAGAAATCTTAGCTCACCCAATCAATTACACACACACGAAACAGCAAGGAGAAAGGAAGAGAAGTCAAACATACTTGAGGTAGTGACAGAGGAGGATGAGCGACGGTAAAACAGAGGAAGAACTCACAGCCGCGGAGGAAGAACCAGTGACAGGCACACCGGTAACAACAACAGCGACTCACACGAATAGCGTATAACCAGTGATTGAGAAGGTAAGAGGCAGAAGTCGGCGAGAGACGGAACAAGGGTTTGGCATCAGCTTTCTAACTCTCTCTCTACTCTCCCAAATGTTCTAAGAAGGCCAAGAAAAAAGGAAAAAAAGTCTGATAAAGATGAGGGCAGATTTGTAATTTCATAAAGTATAAAAATAAAAATGGTTTCCACTGTACTAACTTCTCTTCTTGTCAAACTTATCCTAAGAATTAATATAAGTACTATTAAAATATAAACTTATATATATATATATATATATATACTTTAAATTTATATAAAATTCATAGGTCATTACAATATCTTTGAGATCCTCCCATAGGACCCTTCTTCTATCTTCATGAGGACTAGCGTAAACCGCTGTAAAGAACCAAGGCAATCAGATCCTTGCTCAATATAACAGTGAACAAACTGTTCATGCTTTCTTACCACCTTCAAACCTAAGTCCTCTATATTCCACAGGACCCACAAACCACTTGCAAAACCTCTTGCCTCAACCAAATCACAGAATTTGAAACCGATTCTTTGGATAGCTTTTTTAACAGCTAACCTGCTGATTCTAGGTTCAAGTAAGACAATAACATCAACTGAAACCTCATGCGCAATGTTTTTAATAGAAGCAGTAAAACCCCTGCTCGCTACTTCCCTACAATTCCAAACAACAACCTTCATCATGAATGATAGATTAGCAATTACAAGCCTCAATCTCCTCGCATTCATACATGTTCTCCTCATCATCATCCTCATAAACCATATCCGATTCCCCATCAGATGACATATGCTCGATAATCATACCAACCAAATCTGGTCATTGCCTGTCATCTTTCCCTTACTCAACAATTCCTTTATTTCACCTATATCAAGAATAAAAGTCTTCAAACTAGTCTGACCATACACATTCTGACAACCACCATTCCTCATTTGACTTACACCACCCAAGTCCTTCAACTGAGCTTGGTCATCCACATTACTTTTCTGACCTCTCAAAGAACTCATATTGGAAGATTCGCCACCCTTTTTAGAAACTTGCCAAACATACTTGGCCTGAAACTGTTTATTCATTTTCAGGTTAGTGATATCCCTCAAAGGCTTACCTCCTCCAGCACTCCCTTATTCATTCTCTGCCTCCAAGGCCTATGAGCAATTTTCAATGGACTTTCTTCTTCAACTACTTCCTTTTTCCCCTCCTTAGCACCCTCAATATCCATATGAACGTTTTGTTCCACAGTAGCCTATTTCTCTTTTACTTTTCTTCGCAAACTCCTCAGATGAATCCCTCACATGACCAAACCTCCCATGATACAGAGTAAGCCCATACATTCATACTCAATCGTTTTCACATGACCTTCAATAATATATTCTGGAACTAAAGGTTTAGTCAAATCTAATTCAACATAAAGACGAGCAAACTTACACTTGCTTTTCTGTGATGTTGGCATATCGACTTGATAACTTTCCCAATGGCATTCCCTAAATTAAACAAGAACTTCTTATCGTAATGTGCGGCTGGCAAATTAGGAAGCCTCACCCAAGCCGCCACCCAGTCTATCACATGCGTGGTAGGATCAAAATCAGACCTCCAACGCATTACACAAATGTAGCAGTCTTGATATACTTGCAGACCTCCTGTCAAAACAGCATTAAAATCATCCTGATTCTAAAATTTCACCAAGAAAAACTCATTCACCAAATCACACACTCGAATCTATCAAGCCTTAGAGTACATCCTATTCAAATTCATAACCACAGCGTCAAAATTAACACTCCTATTAAGAACCTTAGCTACCAATGTTCTCCTGAACGGTAACAGCAAACGCTCCTTTTCGACTTCATCTAACACAAAGTTAGGGTATCTCGAATTGGATTGATCTACCCTAATCTCCTATGTTGGTTCAAGCACATCGTCAAAACCCATGGAAAAACTCTTTTCCATCAACAGATCCTCCTCAGATTCATCAAAATTACACCACGCTTTCGGCAAGTTCTTATGCGCCAGTTCGCTATATAATAGAATGCTTTGCTTCTCAGTGCCCTCCTCCATCCAATCTTTCACTCTCGAAACAACAGAAACATTTCCTGAGAAGCTAGAGTTGTCTTTCCTAACTGTCTTTCTACTTCAATCCATCGCATCCTCCTCCTCCTCTGATGCCCCCACTGCCAATAGTGACGACGCTTTGACTGACGCCACACTCATCCTCTCTTACTCTTTTTATATTTCTACCATTATAAGCTCATTTGTTTATTGTACTTAGTCTTTCCAAAACATGCTCTTCTATTTTCACTTTAGACGACTTTGGTCTTTCGTTCCTCCACAAAACTTTTTCATTTGAGGGCATCCAATTATTTTTATCTCTTCTAGTGCTGGGAATTTAAAGGAGCAACTCTCTGGAGAAAACATCTTCAAGCTTGGAATATCAGTAAGTGTGAGTCTAAATAATCCATTGAATGAGATTCCCCCTTCCACATCATCATCCATCCCATTCTTTATTATTTCCTCCATCTTCTTGCTGTCATTTGTCCACAACCTTATAAGACTCACCAAGCCTTTGGCAGTTGAACTTGTCACTAAATGGATGAGTTGATGGCATGTAGATACCTTCAGCTCTGTCAAATTTTGAAATGAGCCAAAGGATGGTGCTAACTTAATCAAACTATAACTTTTGACTGTGAGGATATATAGATTTTGATGAATTGGTGGTAGCTGGGAATCATCCTTCCATATGCTCTTGACCTGATCCAAATAGGCCAAGTATAATTCTTTAAATGGTGTAATTTTTCCCATATGATCAATAATATGGTCTTGTGATGGGAATATCTCCTCAAAGAAACATAAAGCTTATAAAGCTTTGGAAATCTTTCAAGGAAGTTATAAGGAAAGGTTACCCCCTCATTCAAAATGCTTTCTACATGAAGTATGCTCACTTCAAGAAAGACAACCATTATTGTCGTGATATTCTTTGCATTTAACGCCATGCTTTCAGTTGTGGAAATTACCTGGCTATAAGATGATAAATAATAAAATAATTACCATATGTAGAAGGCGATTCCATAAATTACATCAATGTATTGTTTTGAAGAATAATTTCTGGTGTAAGTTAGCTTAGGATTAAATCTTTCTTAATTTGATGACTCATCTTTTTCTAATATTTATATTTTAAACATTCCTTCCTAAAGCCTCATCCAAAAATTAAAGTTAACAACCTTCATCTATTTCATACCCTTATTTAGCTTCAGGGCTTTTGCAATGGACCTAAAAAATGACAGTTGATGAAAGTATTCGGATATTAAGGCAATAGTTTAATAAATTAAAGTCAATTTTTTAAAAAAATAATTTATTATTTTATTGAAAATAAAATCTTTCATAATCAATCTACCATCGTTTTATAATAATTATAGTTTTATCATTAATTTCCTGCCTAAAATAAAATTGATACTTTAAAATAAAAATAAAACCCTTTAAATAATTCTAGTAAGAGATGTATCAAAGAATGATGCTAACCAGAAGATCAATCATAACTATAATAGGACTATTTGCAGTTTATCACATTCATCAGCTATCATTCGCATGCAATTGGAGCTGTGTAATATGGAAAGTTTATAATTTAAAAGGTTCAACAAAAAGTTGAAACTCAAAATTGTTTGAAATATTAATGTAATGCTAAATTTTGGAGGCGAAGAATTTTGTAAAAAGTGGAAAATAAGAATTGGAGTATATATTCAGCATACCTGTTGAACAGTAAATTGGATGGTGTTGTTTAGATCACACATCCAAATTTTTTTTATTTGGATTGTATGTCACTTTAATGCTTTTAAGGCACAAAAAATGTATGGCACCTGCACAGAACATTGTGAGGTGAGGACATTCTCTTATGGTGACATCTTCCAATAATGGAAACCTGAAGGTATTAAGTTGCAAATACTGTGATTTGCTAAAAATGACATCCATGTCCTCATCATCCTCTCCCTCTTGCTTTGTTATTATTTCCTCTATCTCATCACAGAAATGAATTGTGAAGCATGTGAGATGGACCAAGCTTCGAACTACTAATGATGTTAGCAAAGTGGTTAATAGAGTACACAATTCCATGCAGAGAAGTGTGAGATTTGATGGAGAAATGAAGGATGGTTCCATGCTTATCATATTGGAAATATCTTGGAGAGTTAATTTTAGAAAGGGAACAACAAGTGTAGCAACATGGTCCCCTCCAAAAGGATCCTTACTTGACAATATCCCCTTAAACTCACTGCCTATTGTGAGATGCTCTTAATTTGGGAAGCTGGACAATAATGATTTGTACAACAAAGTTGTTGCTTTTTTAGCATATAGACCGAGCCCTTTTACTTTTGGAAAGCGGTGCATTGCAAACTGCCCACTCCTGATCTTGTCCACTTCTTTTCCGTCCAATCGCAACTCTTCCAGATTGGGAATAATTAACCTACACAATACATCATATAATAGCACATGATCCTTTTAATTAGCTTGAAATTGTAATCATGAAAAATAAAAGTCAATACGAATTTATAGATTTTCAATCTTCTGTTGTGCCATTCCAATGTTATTACTCCGTTCTATTCCAAAACAAAATATAAAACTAAAGCTTATAAGGTCTTCAAAAAATTCTATTCCCTCCTAAATCATCACGCGTTGCTTATTTGGAATGAAGACTCAAAAGTGAGGATTGGTGCCCCTCTTTTTAGAAGAAAGAATACAACAACAATAACAACAACAACAACAAGCCTTTATCCCACTAAGTGGGATCGGCTACATGGATTGCAAGACACCATTGTGTTCTATCATTTATCAAGTTTTTAAGAATATTATTAATTAACAGATCGCGTTCAATAACTTTCAAAAGTGTTCTCTTAGGCTTTCCTCTACCTCTCTTAATCGGACTCAAAGTTATATGTTTCACTCTTCTCATCGGTACCTCCCTTGGTCTTCTTTGTACATGCCCAAACCATCTCAACTGATTTTCTACCATTTTTTCCTCAATAGGTGCCACCCTTACTTTTTCGCGTACGTGCTCATTTCGAATTTTATCTTTACGTGTATGTCCGCACATCCGTCGTAACATTCTCATCTCTGCTACTCCAACTTTATGCTCTTACTGTCCCGTTAGAACCCAGCATTCACTACTATATAACATTGTCAGTCTGATAGCAGTGCGATAAAACTTTCCTTTAAGTTTATTAGGCACCTTACGGTCACAAATAACTCCTTTAGCTTTTCTCCAATTAAACCACCCAGCTTGAATTCTATGTGAAATATCTTCACTGATTTCGCCATCATTTTGAATAATGGCTCCCAAATATCTAAACTTTTCCACTTGAGGTATAATTTGATCTCCCAATTTCATTTTCAAATTATTGTCGAATAGTGCTTTACCAAATTTACAATATAAATATTCCATCTTACTTCTACTCAGACGAAAACCTTTCGACTCCAATGTCCTCCTCCATAACTCAAGTTTGCAATTAACCTCTTCTCTTGTATCTGCTATAAGAACTATATCATCTGCGAAGAGCATACATTTCAGAATTTCCCCTTGAATATGTTCCGTCAAAACATTTAAAATCAAGTTGAATAAATAAGGACTCAGAGATGATCCCTGATGTAGTCCAATCTTTATAGGAAAATTCTTTGTTTGACCACTAGGCGTTCTTATACTAGTTTTTACCCCCTCATATATATCTTGTATGGCTTTAATATAAGCAATCCATACTTCCTTTTTTTCTAACGCTTTCCAAAGCACTTCTCTTGGTATACGGTCATAAGCTTTTTCCAAATCAATAAAAACCATGTGAAAATCTTTATCTTTACAACGATACTTTTCCATTAATCCCCTTAGTAGATAAATCGCCTCTGTAGTTGATCTACCTGGCATAAAACCAAACTGATTCTCAAAAATACTTGTCTCCAATCTCAACCTGTGCTTAATTACTTTCTCCCACAATTTCATTGTGTGGCTCATGAGCTTAATCCCTCTATAGTTAGTACAATTCTGAATATCTCCTTTATTTTTATAAATAGGAATTAATGTACTTCTCCTCCATTCATCAAGCATTTTCTTGGACCGTAAAATCACATTAAATAACTTAGTTAACCATCTCACCCCTTCTTCACCTAAACATTTCCACGCTTCGATAGATATACAATCAGGTCCATTGGCTCTACCATTTGCCATTTTCTTAAGAGCTTCCTTTACCTCCTTATCACGTATTATTCAATAGAATGACAAATTTTATTCTCCTTCACCAGTTACTAAATCCTCCAAGTTACTAGATGAACCCTTTCCATCATTGAAAAGTTTAGAAAAGTAAGTCTCCCATCTATTTTTAATTTCATCATCTGTAACTAAAGTTCTTCCCTCTTCATCCTTAATACACCTTACTTGTTCTAGATCTCTTAATTTTCTTTCCCTACTCTTGGCAATCTTATAAATATTTTGCTCTCCTTCCTTCGTCTCAAGGCTCTTATAAAATTCTTCAAAAGTTTTAGAACGAGCTTCACCCACAGCTCTCTTAGTTTCCTTCTTAGCCATACGGTACCTCTCTCAATTTTCCTCATTGTTACACAAATGTATGGCTTTAAAACAGTTCTTCTTATACTTGATTTTGTCCTGTACACTATTATTCCACCACCAAGACTCCTTATCTTTTGGACCAGAACCTTTTGATTCTCCCAAAACTACTTTTGCAACCTCCCGTATCTTTTTAGACATATCCTCCCACATGATGTTAGCACTTCCCTAAGATTCCCAAATTCCTTTATCCAAAAGATTTCGCTTGAAAATATCTTGCTTCTCACCTTTTAATTGCCACCACCTAATCCTTGGTGCTACTACTTGTCGACGTTTTTGAATTTTACTCATAATACACACATCAAGGACTAGGACCCTATGTTGTGTCGTTACAACATCTCCGGGGATCACCTTGTAATTTTTACAAAGTCTTCTATCTGTGTTTCTAACCGAAAGAAAATCAATCTGTGACCTTGAGGCTCCACTTTTGTAAGTGATGAGATGCTCATCTCTCTTCTTGAAACAAGTATTGGCAATCTTAAAATCATATGCCAATGAGAAATCAAGAAGAGTTTGTCCTTCATTGTTTAGCTCTCCAAAAGCAAAACCACCATACACCCTCACATACTGACCAGCTTCCCTCCCGACATGCCCATTAAAGTCTCCTCCAATAAAAATCTTTTCACTCTATAGTATGTGTCGAATCAACCCCTCCAGATCCTCCCAAAATAATTCCTTAAGACTGGCTTCTGTCCCGACTTGCGGCACATAAGCGCTAACAATATTAACAATCTCACGTCCAATTATCATTTTTAAGGAAATAATTCTATCTCCAATTCTGCTAACTTCTACAACATTCTTCTTCCACTCCTTATCTATAATGATGCCTACTCCATTGCGTGCACTTACTTTTCCTGTATACCAAAGTTTGAAACCTTGAATATCCTTAGCTTCTTCTTCACGCCATTTTGTTTCTTGCAGGCAAAGGATATTGATTTTCTTTTGAATCATAAACCCGACAACCTCTACAGATTTACAATTCAATGTCCCAACATTCCAAGTACCAAATCTAATTTTGCTCTCATGGACTAACTTCTTTAGCTGCATGCGTCCAAATGACGCGGTAGCCCTTGCTCATTTAACACTACATCCGGGCGCCGAGGCAGCGGCTCTAACTCACTTATCACTGTACTCGAGCCATGCAGCACGTTACTTACGGGCAACGACCTAGCATTAACATTATAACGTCTATTGTCCCAATATGCCAATCATAGGAACCAATCATATGGTTAAATACTAAAAAACATATCAATCTCAAGAGTTTTTTTTAGGTTGTCAAATAAAATAATTTGGTGTTTCATTATTTCTTTTAACACTAAGTGCTCATTAGAAAGGTACCTTGTCGCAAGAGTGTAGAGGATATTTTGAGTCTAGTGTGCTCCCTTCTCCATGTATTTTTGATGAACTTGAGATTTTTTTAAAAAAATATCTCTAATTCATCACAATTTCTAACATGTAACTATTGAAGGTGGGGCCCTTCTAATTTGTGTCTCCATGGATAGAAGTTGCTCAAATTTGGAAGGAAACAAAGGGCAAGAGAAGTCAGCCTAGGAAACACAAATGAAGCATCAACAGACTTTGAAACTTGATCCTTTGCAACAATTACTTGTACACCACATTTCAATATGTCAAGCTACTCAAGATGATGAAGCATGCCTTTAGCAATAGATGCAGGAAACATACTTGTGAAGCTTTCACAAAAATAAACTTGTATCTGCCTTAGACTTTAGAAGGAGACATTTCCTTGGTGGTGATGCTCCACACATTCTTCAATTTTGGCAAGTATCGTAGCTTTAACTTTTCAATGGCACAACTATCGATGATGCCTGTCTCTCTTTACAATCATTCAAAGCTTCTAAACCAAACACCATCTCTAACTCCTTACAATCTCTCACTTTTAGTTCTTCTTGATTGTGTAAGCATTTTAGAACTTGGAAGGGCATTAATTTCACAAAGCCACACACGACCAGTTCTTTCAAGTTACTAAGTGAGCTGTCTAGAAGCCAATCATCCCATATAAATGAAATCAAATTGTTTAAATTTGACAATTCTAATAGCTCCAATAGTGGAAATAACACCAATTCAAAGAAGATATGATTAAAAGAAAATCACTTTTGATCTATAGGCTTATTTTTCATGAAATTGTTAAAAGTTCAAATTTAAATATAGAACCAATAAATTAATGATAAAATTGTAGGATAAAAAATGTCTTCAAAAGAAAAAATTGAACAATTGACTTATACATTTTTAATTAAGTTTTCATTTTAATTCACTTATACTAATCAATTGCATTCAACAGCATCTCTATAAGATAAAATAATCATCTTGTCACACCCCAAAATATGAGAGTGACTGTCACAGAATATGCATCTAAATACACATCCCTTAAGCCTAATTTAAGAAATGTTTCATTTTAAAAATACTTCTCATTTAAATAAAACCTTAATATTTTTGTCAAAATTTTGATAGAATCTCCCTTGAGAATAGGATTTCCCTAAAATTTTATAATACAATTTTTTAAAGAAATATTGTAACATCTAGGAGCTTAGCTCCTTCCAACTAATAAATAGAATATTTACAAATAAAGACTCTCAATATAGCCTATGTAGAGCACTTGTAACATTATTTATAAAAGTACAATATATAGATTAAAATTTTACATAAAAAAAATAGAGATTAACCAAAATGGCATCACAACTTCAATCCTGTAGCAAAATGCCTTGAATGATCTGACAGAGGTACAAGATATATGAGACCAAAAATATTTTTCAGTAAATAACGTTCTAACCATAATGTTTTGCAAATTCAAAATGAATAAACTATAACATATGCATAACTTAAAGAGAAAACAGTTTAATGTAAACAAATTTATAAACTCAGAATACAAGTTTTATATGATTTCAATATCAAGAAACTTTAAATCTATAACAATAAAGTAGCTTTAATATTTGATACTGACAAGTCAAAATAATTAAATAAATACATAAATAAAAATAATACAATTTTCTAATTAAAAAACATTAGTGTAAAATTATCAATCAATTAATTAAAAATTCATACTTTTGGGAATTTATCAGAACAATTCACAAACGTGGGCACACAATCCACGAAGGTAAATAACCAAACACGACTTATGTCACCAAAACAAATGTGGACACACAGTTTACAAGGGTAAGTAATTAAACTATCACACCCTAAAAATTAGATGTGACCGGCACAGGATATATGCACAAACATACATCCTTTAAGCCTTTAGCAAGAAAATTCTAATTTAACATCTTAATTTATTTGAAATAGGGTTGGAAATCATAGTAACATTTTTTCCATGCAAACAAAAGATACTAAACTCGATGCAGGGATTTTCATAGAACTTCCTTTGTAAATAAGATAGCTCGATCTCTACAATAACTATTTTCAAATAAATTAATAATACAAAACTTTATTTCTCGACAACAGGCAATCTATATAAATTTCCAAACCATAAGTACATCTATAGTTAATGTGGAGCACCTAAATTATTGTCTCAACATAAAACACATAATTGAAAATATACATCAAAAGAAAAGACATTCTTAAATAAATATTCACCTAATACAGTAGCAAGCCTTCCAATGATCGGCAGGAGGTTCATCGTCAACTAATGAATCTGAGACCAAAAATAATTTTTTTCAGTGAATAGTATCCCCAATAAATAAATTTTAAAGAAAGATAAATAAATAAATAGATTCAAGAATGATGTAGAATAATTGAAATGAGAATAATTCTATACAAAAAAACTTGCTTTTGAAATCATAATCATAATCATAAAGATAAGAGTAAACTAAAATTATGTGATCTTAATTATACTTAAGAAAATAATCAATTATACATAAATAGAAGTGGTACACTTATTAATTAAAACCATTGAGATTTCAAGTTCACAAGTTGATTAAAAATTTAGAATTTTAAGAACTTAATAGAATAGGTAAACAAACGTGGAAACATAGTCCATGAGGTTAAATAACCAAACGCGGCTTATACCACGAAAACAGACGTAGACACATAGTCCACAACGGTAAGTAACTAACACAGCCGAAGCCACGAAACAAACGTGGACACACAGTCCATGAGGGTAATGCTGACCAAACGCGGTTTAAAGAAACAAACATGAGTACGATGCTCACGAATAACCATCCTTCCGTTTCACGTGCGTTGGCCATCACACGGGGCTAGCACCTCCTATAAACACCCTGCTAGCTAGGTGTACCATGGCGCGCCAAGGGTTATAGGACTCCCGTTAGCAACCAGTGTTCTATATAAAGTCCTCTAAAAATCACTTTTCAAACATGCGAGAAGAATCATTTTTGAAATATAATTTGCATTCTCAATACTAAACTCGCATGAATCATTTCAAATCTTAAAGCTTGCCAGAAGAAATATTTTATAGCTAATGTACAAGCTTGTATTAGTTGAGTAACTAAGAATTTTCAGAGTAAAATAAACAAAGATGCCTTCATCAATCTTGAAAAATATATTTCGTAAAGAAAATACATGCATATACCATAATTTAATTAACTTTCATCATCATTCTATAATTTCCAGAACCAAAATGATTTAACTAACAAAGTGCATGATAATCATCGTAGTTGTTAAAATGATTTATTTGAAAATGCAAAATATTTCAAAAACAGACTAATTTTATTAAAAAATAATGGGGTGCTATTCACTTACCCGTAGAGTCCCTAAATGCAAATTCACTCTTTAAAGTCAAGTCCTCTTTCTTCTAACACCCTATTCAACATAAAAGATAATTCAATGATCCTTACTCAAGTTTAATAAGATCTTTACAATATCAACAACACCATGATCACTTAAGTTTTTGACTAAATATAATTTACGCCTCAATTCCTCCAACCTCTACTATACTCACTATATAATCCCTCTATTTAACACTTTGTTTCTATTCAACCCTTCTCTCTCTCTCTCTCTCTCTCTCTCTCTCTCTCTCTCTCACAACCAACCTTGTATAAATTTACATCATCCTTAATCTCACAAAAATTTCAATGTTTTTGGCACCCATCTTATCAAGCACTTTAGGTGCATCTCAAAATCAAGTGTCAAAACAATATTCAACAGATATTCCAAAGATCAATACATAAATAAGAATTTGTGGTTGAATTATTAATGAAAATATTCTCTTCAAAATATCTATTCCTCATCCCAACTTCTCCTCAAGCATTTATCAACCATCTCATATGCATCTAAATTCAAACAAATACTAAGCCTCTTCTTCCTTAATGTCCTTTCCCAAAATTTCTCAATTTCAATATTTAGATTAACCAATTTTCCAAAATTTCATCCTTTTAACTAAATTTAAAAATAAACTGAAATAAAATTCAAATCCACACTGCACCTATCTCTAAAAATCTAAAAGTTCTAACTTGCCTAAACCCTTTGTCAATGTTCGAACATCCAGCAGCAAAGCAAGTAGAAAACCACAATCTCTGAAATTTAAACACACTAACAGGACCAACAAAGAGAAGGGAGTTCGAATTCCTCACCTTCAATCAGTAGCAGAAAAAGCAAGGAGAGAAAAGGATTGCACAATATTGAACAGGGGGGAGGGGATTCAGACATAGCTGCAATGAGGAAGGCAAATGAGAGGCTGACGGTAACATATAACAGCAGCACCACAAGCTTCTCCAACGACCAGCTCCTCACACAACCTCCGACACATACACCGACAGGGGACGTCGAACAGGGACATGAAGGATGATTACTGAAATCCTAAACAGTTATACTCCAAAGAAGCAGACAAGAAAGAACGGCGACGAATGGATTTCTTACCACCCTCGCCGGCGACGCTTATGATAGAAGAAGTAGGTGGAGGAAGACCAAAGTTCTCTCATTTTCTCGGTGGTTTCTGGAGCCCTCTGTAAAACAGAGGTGCAGAAGAAGGAAGAAGGAAGGAAGAAGGTCGCACAAACACCTCGCAATGGCGGACGGGACTCTGATGATCCAGTGCCGACGACGCGGTGAGGCAGAGGAAGGAGAAGACAAGAACGAAGCTTCTGGTCTCAGAATTCTCTCTCTCTCTCTCTCTCTCCCCGATGCTTCCGCGAACGCTGACGGGGAAGGGAATAAAATATCTTATGCAGCCAGGGACATAATGGTAATTTTATAAAGATTGAAAAAAAAATATCCCACCCCCCCATAAGGAGGATTCGAACTTGAAACCTCTAGTTAAATATCAAGATTACTTGGCACTGAACCATCAATTTACCATAATAAATTACCTCCAATATATATATAAAGAATATATTTATTATATCTTATCATCACTTTTCAATTAATTAATTTATATTTATTATTATTGTTATTATTATTTTTTTATTAGGTTATGACATAAACATAAACATGAGCTACGAAACAAACATGAACACACAGTTCATGAGAGTAATACTAACCAAACACGGCTTGAAGCCACCAAAACAAACCATGAGAAAGAGACCCATGAATAGAGCTCACAAAATTCAATTAACTAGTCATTAACCATTGCGTGCCAAGGGTTAATAGTATTTTGTATGAAATCTCCTCCAAATTCATCTTCAAACATGCGAGAAAGTCATCACTATTAAATACAGTTTTCGCAAAATCAAATTTGCATAATAAAGAATTTTGAACAATAAAAAATTGCCATAATAAAATTTCATAACTAATGTCCACGCTTGCATTTATAAATAAAACCAATATTACCAAAGCTAATAAAATAATTTTATCAATCTTAAAAAGTATCAAAAAATACATACACGTTATAATTCAAACATCCTTTAACATCTCTTTACAATTTTTCAAGATAAAAAATAATTTTATTAACAAAGTATGAAATACATAATATAATTAATATTAAATGATCCATGAAAAAAAATATT
>NW_026555541.1:0-61373 GCF_029017545.1 Prosopis cineraria | reverse complement strand
GATCAAGATGGATTCTTACATAATGACCACTAAACTTTGACTTAAATTAAAAGTCATCTTTAATCGAGTGATCATAAAAATTATGATTGAGTTTAGTGATATTCATGCAAAGGAATGAGTGATTAAGATGAAATTTGTCTCTCATGTTAGTTGAAAGGATATTATTGGGCCCTTCAATAAGTAGGACTAAAAAAATTTATAGTCACACTACAGTAGACAAGATTTTTCTATTGTTATATCAGTTCACTTAAAGAACGAGAAAGAAATGGTCAAGTAAAAGATAATGACAATTTCATGTCTCACACTTGAACGAAATATTGCGTGATAAAAGAAATATGGCACGGTTACATAATGGGTTGTATCGGATCATTATCCTCATATGAATTAGGTGGTTACAATGTCTTGCTAGAGGCCACTTATAACTTGTGGGCTAATAATATAATAGCTTACTGTCAATTTCATGTGGGACTACAGGGTTGCATACAAGAGTAGCCCAACTCGAGCTATAATATCCAAGTTTATTTAAATTTAAAATATGTCTAGATTCAATGAATGTAATAGGATGAACGAATATATATATATAAATAAATATCTATTTGATAAATATTTATATATATTTATATGAAATATAAAATATAAAATATAATTTTATATATATATTTTTGAAATATATATATATACATATATTATATTATATTATAGTATAGTATATTGTGTTATTCTTAAATTTAATTTTATATGATGATTAAATTTAATACTAATGTGATATGAGAGAATTCTATCAGTTTAAATTTTATAAGATCAATTTAAATAAGATATAATATCATATATTTAATTTATGAGATAAATTAAGTTTTATTTTTGCTGACTCAAGATATGATTTTAAAAATAATTATGATTATTTTCAAAATTCAAAAAGAGAGATAAAACCCTAATCTATACTTCCTTTGTTAAAAAATATAAGGCATTTTTACTAAATCTCACCTCCAATAAAGTAGTTACCTACTTTTAAACTAACCCTATCTTTACATATTTATTCCTATCAAACCCCTTATAATAAATATAAAGTCATTATCAATATGATATTTTTGAAAAAAAGACAATGATTATATCTCAAAAGACTAAAAATGCTTTACATTTTTGAACATCCAACTTATCAAAAAATGCCTTATATTTTTGAACAGAGGAAGTTTATATTTAGAGAGAAGGGCATGCTTTAATAGAGAGTCAGAATGTCTTGACAGCAAACTACAGTGAGAGCCATTAAAATACCTTAAATAAAAAGGAGTTTGACGTTTAAGAAATGGGTGAACATTTTGAGCACTAACACTGTTCGAATGGAGATCTGCTTGTATGGATACCGATAGAGGAAGTAGATTTACATTATCAACTTCTGAGATCCAAACTCTTGAAGGGCGTGAATACGAAACTTAAAAAGTAATTCTAACCACCTTGACTTAAACGAATTCATTCGATCCACATGAGAATAGAAATTTTTTTCCTTTTATTCTTCCACTACGCTTCCCTATCTAACATCATCCACCCCCCCCATTAACTTGTCAACCACCACAACTTCCCGCCATCTCTCACGCAGGAATGCTATAATACTATAATCAATATTTCTCCTCTCTTATTTATAAATTATTTTTAATATATTTTCTTGAATTAAATAAAATCTTTAAATTTATTAAGTCTATCTATCAATTTAATAAGTTTTATTATTATCTCTATTAAAATATATAATTGAATAATATATTTTCTCCTACTGAAATTTATTGGGGTAAAAGGAAAAACTTGTTATAAAAATTAATGACATGATTTATAATATGACTAATTTTTTTTTTTAAAAATAAGGGGTAAAAATGTAGATATGCTTGTAGTTAGCAACAAAAACGAAGATTATTTGCAAATTGCAACCATCAACATCATAAGAAAATACAGCCAAAAATATTTATAACAAGGTAATTAAAATTATAAAATATTATTAGTTTCTTGTAAATTACTTAATTATTTATATGTTTAACAAATCTATAACAAATTAATTACTTTCTCCTTCAGGCTTAATTTAGACATTGCCTTACTTTAAACTCGGTAGATGCTTGGAACCCCAATTTAGTTCAGTTTATATAGAAGAGATATCACTATAGAATTGATTGACCTTAATTATTATTTATGAGTTCATAACATAAGAACTTTAGCTTCTATGAATTAGTAAGAAAAAAAAATATTATAAGGAATTCCAATTGGGAGAAGCTCTCTCAAATATATATATATATATATATATATTCTGCATTCACAAGTTTTTAAGCTCATCACATCCTTCAACTAAAAAATTATATTAACCAACAAAGAATTAAATACAAGGAAAAAAACATAGGTAAAACCAAAGAAGGAAAACAAAAGCCTAAAATCCCTTATAACTAAGTTCTCAAAATGTTAAAAGGCTTATGCAATCGAGACAAACAATACATGTCTTCGTATGCGTGCCTCTGTATATAGTACAAAAACGTTATACATGAATGATTTCAATGACTAAAAATTTATGTGCTTATCAAATTTTTGTTATTTTATTTTTTCAAAAATAATTAGAAGTGATAATTAAATACATCAAACATATAATTTTTAATATTATGTCATAAAAACTGGTATAGTTTATTTTTGGAAAATTTAAAATAATTATCATAACTTTATTTTTAAAAAATATTTGTATAATATATCGAAACTACATGCTACAACCCTCTTCATAAACCATCATAATTTTTTCATTCATTTTTTTTGTGATACTAACAAAGGATGCTATTCAAATATATATTTAAAAATTTCTATATCAGAATTTTTTCATTTATTAGTAATTGAAAAGTCTTTTAATTAGTCCAATTTTATCAATACGTACGTGAGATAGATAGTAATATCTTAAAAGTATTTGAGATTGTGGGTGCATTTAACGTTGTTGCATTAGTCTTGATGTCGGATGACATATGCGGCTCATTTATATTAAAAATTAGCTGTGTTTAATCTCTTATAAGGGGGTGAGCTAAATCCCCGCTAGATGAGGTACTCACATTCAATGTCTAACCATGACTTACTTAAATAAGATTGTCTTTAATAAAAAAATATTTATAAGCAATTAAAAAAAGTTGGCTACATAAAAATCTCGCTAGTTAATTATATGTTAAAACTTAAAAATTCTATTTGATCTTAATATAGGATAAATGTAAAACAGTAGTTATTTTTTTTAATAATACCCTATTTTATTTGCACTAACTTATTGACAGATTTTTAATTCATGGACACACTTTTTATATTATTTATTTTAGTGAAAGGTAAAAATTTAAAAATAAAACATAATTTTTATAGATTTAAAATATTAAAATGCTAATGTTAAAAACAGTGAATAGGTTAACTTTATCCTATAATTATAATTGGAGTTGATCGTACTATCTTACAAGCTTTATGTAGCAAGTTTGGGTTAAAACGAGTACAAGTTGTCAAGCACTATGATTGGAATGTTGTCATGTTTTAATTAGATAATCAGCTTTTATTAATTTATGTAATTTAATTAAAAATATTTTATATATAAAAATGGAGGGAGTACTGTGATTGGCTTATTAATTGTAATATCAAGCCGGTGGCATTGGATGTATATTTCATGTACGTGACAGGTAAATCCTTGCTAGTGTATCGGTGTTAGTGGAGGATATGCAACGTTTTGACCAAGGATACAACGTAACTCCGCGGCATTGACAATGGCAATAAGAAAGATTTAATGTAGACAATAGTCAAAAAGAATTATAATATTAATTAAAATATTTAGAGAGCAATTGATCAGATTTTTTTAAAAAATATCAAATTTAATTAATAAGATTTTTTAATTGAGACGTCTTGTTAAATAAAGATACACAATTTTAAGTGTAATTATAACTTATTAAAAATATAATTTGATTAAAAACATCTTATAATACTGAAAGGAGAAGGCATGCATATAATTTCATAAAGACAAGATTTATATACTTAACCATAAATATTCTTAAGATTAAAATTATACACTCCTAGATTACCATGCTCTTCCACATAGGGGCCGAGATGACAACACATGTATGATAATAAAAAACAATTAAATTGACATATATATCATTAACATAACATAAATATTTCAACATATATTTATATATCTAACAAGGTGCTCCTTAAAGAATACTTCAAGGACAAAACTACATATTTAACCTAACATATAAAGTAAATATTTTAACAAGCAACTACAAGAAATATAATTAACATGTAAAGTAAACATTTTAACAAATAACTACAAGGAATTAAGATGTAAATTAAGATTTTAACTCAAGAAGGTTATTTAAGTTATTTTGCCTAACATTTTAATTTTAGTTTAGGCCTAAATTCTTGCATTGAAATTTCATATTTATTTGGAACTCATTTGTAATAATGTCACATTTTTGGTCCTTAAATAAAATTCTCCATAATTATAGAATTTGTGTTTATCATAAGAAGGGAAAAATGTCAGTTAAATCATGATAAAATTAAAAAAAGTTGTAAATATTAATTCAAATAATTGTAAATTCAAGATTTTTAATTACAAATAAGAAATAATTAATTTTTTTATTTGAGACTTTTTTTGTAATTACAAATAAGCTGAACATATCTGATTGATCCATATAATGTAGTTTTAAAGAGAAAAGAATCTTAAACAAACAATACATTGCATGAAGATAAAGGGCGACAAAAAAAATAACATGTGACGAAGTCATGAACACAATTAAAAGAGGAACACATTACTTGTGTGCATTGCAAGCTAATGATGGCCATTGGCCTACTCAAATTGCTGGACCCTTTTTCTTTGTTCAACTTTTGGTAAGTTTATCTCAACCTTCATATTCCTCACATATATTAATGACAAATATAAAAGCATAAAAAGGTCATGGTGAATTAATGTTGCAGGCATTTGCTATGTATGTCACAAGGCAGCTTGATGACGTGCTTCCTAACAAGTATCATAAAGAGATCTTACGTTTCTTAGACAATCACTAGGTAAGGTATATCAAATCTATCTCATCCATTAACTTGTCATTGTCAAAATTTGAAATGAGCTAACTCATGGATGGAATTGAAGAATGAAGATGGAGATTGGGGACTACAATTAGATAGTAGTCCTAGCTGCATGTTTTGTACAACACTGAGCTACATGTGTATTTGTATTCTTCAAGAAAGGCCTCATGGAGGAGAAGACAATGCTTGTGTTAGAGCTCAAAAATGAATTCTTGATCATGGTGGTGTCACCTGCATACGCTTCTAGGGAAAGATCTGGCTTTCTGTATGTTTCTTTTATTAACTCACCCTAGTTTCTATTATGAACTTAAGTCTAACTAGAGAGCCCATCCTAAAAAACTAATACATTGACTGATATAACCCCTCACACTTATAAACTACACTTCACTTGGAGGCTTCTTGATATGATATTCATCATGGTTTCCATCTTCATGCTATATATAGATACTTTGCGTATATGAATGGTCTAGAACTAACCCAATGCCCCTTGAGTTTTGGCTCTTGCCTTCATATGTCCATGGTACGCACTCTATATGGCTCTAATTTGGCTCTACCTTATCTAATCTCTATGTCATATTTTAGCTGCTCTCTAATGATCTCTTCTACCTTATTAATCAATGTAGATAAATTGTGGTTCTTTGCCCTAAACAACCTTCACGCCAATGTCTTACTTACATGGCAAAAGGTTTGTGGGACCAATCACACCACTTATTCTTCAACTGAGACAAGTTCATGTCCATCCTTACCATTAAATCAATTCGAAAAAAGCTCGGCACCTTTATGCAAAGGTGACTTGTTGTCACCAATTTCATTGGCATGTATAGATATATTTACACACTTCTATTTGATTTTCCATCCCTTTGGACCAATAAAGATTATGATGTTTTTAAATATCGTAGGAGGATCTTCGTTAGCACTATCCCCTGATACAAGATCTCATGTAGGATAGTCTATATCTAGTAATTGAGCCAATTCTTTATCGTTGGCCCTTCAATAAGTGGCTTAGAGAAAAGGCTCTTCAAGTAATAAGAAAGTGTATATGCTATGAAAATGAGAATACTCGATACATAACCTCTTCGTGTGTGGAGAAGGTATCATTTTCGTATTCAATAAATAAATGGGAAAATGGTAGTTGCAAGACCCTGTTAGAGAATTAATGACATTGAAAGACCTCTAATTTTTGCTGTAATTAAAAATAAATTCAATGGACTTGTAAATCTTAAGAAAGTCAGTTGTAAATTTATTTGATGAGATGATCGAATACCAAGCCCACCTTTAGAGATGGGAGCAAAGAGGAAATCCTTCTTAGCCAAGTACATTCTTTTTGAGTCATGATAAAATCCCTAAAAGAAATCAATTAGTTTGGAATCAATAAGGCTGCAAATTTTCTTTGGCAGCTTAATGCATGACAGCAAATAAACATTTGGTGCAAATAACATAGACTTAATTAAAGCCAAGTGCGAGGCTTGAGAAAGCAATTTGGCCCTCCAGCAAGAAATCTTTCTGTCAATAAAGGCAAGAGGATGCTCATAGAGTATATATTTGTCTTTACTAGCATCTTCCCAAGTTTCCAAATATTTTTAAGCTTATCTGCTATGGTGCAGCCAAGTTGAGATGAAATAAAATTCCTCATATTAGAAGTTATATTAGGACTGAGAACCATGATGGATTTATCCTTATTGATATCTAATCCAAATCCAAAATACTTGCAAAACGTGTTCATTATATCTTTAACCTCAATAGGGCATATACATACTTAGTCTTCAGCCCATAGTGCAATTCCAGTCCCAAAAGGACAATTTACAGAAAAAAAAAATGTAATCAAATACTTCTTGAAAGTTGTACTTTTACTTATAATAAAAAATAAAAAAATAGAGGATAGTTTTTTATATATCTGAAAATAGAGGGAGTACTATATTAAGAGTTGGCTACATGTAAAATCTCAAATCTGACCAGGTTTTGGAGAAATATTATTACAAAGTCGGTGGCAGCACCTTGACTTGAAATCAAATAATTGCAGTAATAAGTAACAATGATGCCTCAACTACTAAACATCGTCGTCCTTGTCATTTAACATCACTTATAAAACCTTTGAAAATCTTTGCATTCATAATTAATTCTACACAAGTCAAAAATTATAAATTATGACTTTATAGAAAACTTAAATGTTTACTTTCTAATGCAAAAGCAATTGATAAAAAACATTATCATTTGTCCTTTGAAAATGTTTGATTACAAATTAAAGGTAACTCATTTTTTTATCGCCTTTCAATCCCTAGTTGAGTAATAAAAAATTATTTTTTAATGTATATAAATACCTTTAAACTCTCTTAAAATATTATTAATTTAATTAAGTCAAAGGGTAATAATTTAGAATGTTACAATATACTAGAACGATTATTTAGTTTTAAACTATTCTACCATGGTAGGGACTTTTAAACTAATATGATATATGTACTAATTTTGTGATTATATTTTTAACAATCAGGGCTGCACAAAGGATTAGATGCTTTCATAAAAAAGATTAGGTTAGGCAATCCATAGTTTAGTCTGATCTAGTAGTAACCTAAAAATTAACAGGACCAAATTTGATCCATAAAATTGAGAGACTAGTCCTATTAGTATAGATAATAAAAATATTTATAATCATAATAAATACATAATAAATTCCAACAAGAAGAAAAAAGTATTTTAGATATAGTCCAAATGGTCCAGATTATTGTTAAATTATTAGTCTGAGTATATGCAACCATGCAGGGAACCAAACTTATTACATTATTAATAGTCTTAACTTATTATTATAAATAATTAATAAATTGATTATAATCATATTAAATAAATTTAATAGGATCAGACTGGACTAAGTGGTCAAGATGTCTAATCTCCTATCCAGTCCAACCCAAAAAAATAATCTAATCTTTTTAGTGTTTTCAGTCTTAAAAGACCAGTTTTTAACATGACAGGATAGAACTAGACCTTCTGGGGTTAGATTGGGTTGAATAGGATTGGAGGAATTCTGCACAGAGGACTAGGCATATTTTTGAATTTAAAAATATTCTTTTTATTTTTTATTTGAGACTTTTTTTCTACTTTGGTCGTCCTTTTCATAATTGTAGTTAAAGGGTCTCCCATGATCAATTGCTTAAGATGAGTTATTCCCTAATTATCATAGTGGATTGTGTATAATAAATATGGTTAAGTATGTGGCGTAATTTGCCAATATATTACAAAAATATGGTAGGTTGAGGCAAACTTTGGTTAAATAGGCTTGAGTTTGTAAGCTGGATTAGATGTCCGAGCTTGACCTGAAGTCTATATAAGGGGGTTTTTTTTTTTCACAGTTCAAACTTGAACCTACCTAAAATTTGCCCTGGCATGGAAGCTTATTTAAATGCTTACTTAAAGGTAAGCCTTTTTAAATATACTTTAGGACTATTAAAGTCTACACATATATAACCTGATTTATCAATTATAATATATAATAATTAAGAGGATCTACCAATTATAATACAATAAAACAATAAAGTAACAACATTAAAATTAATATATAAGTTTAATCTTATTGAAAACATAACTAGAAATTAAAAAAAGGATAGATTGATTAAAAATCAAATGATAAAACTAATGTATGTGTAATATATTACATAATATTATATGTAAATAGATCGATCTATTAGACTTGTAGGCTAGACCTTGTAAAAATGAGCTTGACCTATTTAATTAAATAGGCTTATTCAAAGGTCTAAACTTGGCCTAAGCTTATTTAGTAAATAAGTTAAATTTGGTCTAAATAAGTTACGCCGTAGGCTTTTGATAGGAACCTAGCTTATTTTTACCCCTATTGTCACACCCCAACAGTACTAAGGGTGTGACCGACGCAGAATATATGATAAACTCACATTTTATAAATTTTAATTAATTGGATATTAATCTAAAATAGTGATAAATAATTTATACTAGTCAGTGAGTCTTTAAAATATATATATATATATATATAAAGTTTGTAAAGTCTTAAGCATTTTGTAGAAATTTTAGCAAAATTTTTTCAATAATTAGGACATCCTAAAATTTCTACAGTAAATAAATCTATTAGCCAATCTAGAAAAAGGAGCATTGCTCCACACCAACAAATTATATACTAACAAAATAAGAATAGGATCTAATGATGGTATATGTGGAATGCTAAGTCACAATTTTATAATATAATACATAATTACATGAAAAATACATATATCTAGAATTGATAAATAAAGAACCATAATTGATAAAAAAGCTTAGATAAAGAAAATCAATAAGATTTCAAAACATATATCTAGAATTAAATGATAAATTTGTTCAATAATAAATCCGTTGAATCAATTACAAGAGTTGGAATAGAATAGATTTATCAAAGGTTAAAGTATATATTTATCGTTTAACTTTAGATAATATTTAATTTTAATCTTTGAATTTTATAAAGTATCTTTTTAGTCTTTTAACCCTAATACTATTAGTTTTATCCCAACAAATTTTTACGTTGAACTTTTAAATATTGACAAACTATTTTCAAATGTTGACATATTAAGTTTAATTTTTTTTAAAATAACAATGATTGACAAAAAAAAAATAATCATTAAAAATAACGATATTAGGATTAAAGGATTAAAAATATACTCCCTTTATTCTAAATTATAAGACACTTTTAGGGATGATTCAACATCTCAAAATATAAAACACTTTAATAAAAATAAAGTTTTATTAATGATACTTTTTTAATATTACCCTTCTTATACATTCTCTCTCTTCAATATTCTTTTATTGATGGAGTATTAAATGAAGGATATTTTTAAAAATTTATATTGTTGTCTTAAAAAGTAAAGTTGTAAAGTGCATTTAATGTGCTTTATTGATATATAAAATTTTGTTTAAAAGTGTCTTATAATTTAGGATAGAGAGAGAGTACTTGACAAAATTAAATAAATAAATTGAAACCTTATATAAAATAATAGGACTAAAAGTATATTTTAGATAAAGGTCATGTTAGTCTTAAAATGTATATATAAAGGAAATAATTCCAAACAATGCCTTTTAAAGGGCTAAAAAAAAGATGAGTTTTGAAATCTAATCTAGAAGAGCTTTGTTAGAATGAATAACAAACGCTTCTCAATACCACAAAAACAAGTACAGGTATGAGGTCCACGAAACAAGTGTAATTATGATGCTCACGAAGAACTATTCTTTAGTTTCATATATGTTGGCTTTCGCATGGGACTAACACAACCTACAAGCACCCTACTAACTAGGCGTATTATGGTATACTAAAGGCTAATGAAATTTCTGTTCAGCATCCAATGTTTTGGCTAGTACCCTTAATCGAAAACAAGCATACACGGACTGAAACATAAATTTTTAAAATCATTTCTTCAAAATTGTTTTATTCAAACTATCAACTTTTCTTTTCATTTTCTCTATGCATTAATCATTATCTTAACAATTCTCATAGCAATTATAGAATCAAATAATACAACTTTTTTTAAATGAAATGAGCAATCTATCACATATCAGTTTCAAAAGCTCCTTTACCAAGCTTACATCTAAAATATAAATAAAAAGAATAAGACAGTTTCAATAATACATTAGTTATGATAAAAATAGGATAGGAAATGAAAACTTCTAAATAATAAAGAATTAACAGTGAAGATTTAAACAAAAGAATTTATAAAAACTTTTAATAACTATTTAATTGAAATGCCACTTCACTCACCTACTGAGTTTTCAAAATTTTTATGGCTCAATTATCTTAAATTCCCACTTATATTCCAAAGTTACCAGTAATTCCTAACAAATAGATCATTGTCACACCTTGGTACTATGGGTGTGACACCTACATATTTTTGAATCAAGCCCAATACAAGTTGAAATTTCATTGCAAAATGTTAGGCTTAAATTGAAATAAAATTTAAAAACTAAAATATTTTTCTTCCAACATATTCAACCGTAACAACTAAAATAATGGAATTAAACAAGTAAAATAAAGCTTTTAACAGGTAATGTAGTTTATTTTATAACTTGTTATGATAATACAGCTTAATGGATTTCTTTTCATCTCGTGGACTTCAAGAGCAGGGACAAATTTAGACTCCCTTACACGGGGGCAAAATTTAAAGCCATCAAGAATTGGGGGACAAAAACTAAATTTCACATTCTGTATAAATAAACTTTAAAAAAAAAATACAAAGGAGTAGTTAAATTCTTGGGGGGGCTCCCTCGCATTTATCAATGTTGACAAACAAAATTACAAAGTCAGCAAGTAATGTAAAAAAAAAAAAAAAGTAAAGTTAAAATTAAGGAATTGACAAATCTTCTTAAGAATTAGTAACCCAAGTTATAAGTTGCAAGCAAGCGCTTGGCGTTTCGCGGATGGTGGGACGTGGCCTTAATTAAGAGCCGGTCACCGCTCCACTTTGAACGCAACATGTCACTAACTTCCCAAAGATCTGACCTCAAGGTCTCAGTGGCGTGGGCGTATTGCAGAGATTATTCAAATTGGGCCTTGACATACTCAGTCCTTAGCCCATAGTGTAATTCCCGTCCAAACAGGACAATTTAAAAAAAAAAAAAACAATGTGATTAAAGCTTCTGGAAAGTTGTAGTTTTACGTAAAATTTGGAAACAGAGGGATTACTATGTTAAGAGTTGGCTACGTGTTAGATCTCAAACCTCACAAGCTTTTGGGAGAAATATATTGGTATAAAGTCGGTGGCAGTGACACTTGAAATCAAATAATTGGCGTAACAAGTAAATGATCCTCGGTACAAAGAAACAAGTAACAATGATGTTCTACCACCCGTTGTGCGCTCCTCTTGTATATCCATGTCAAGGTGGGCCCTCCATACCTTTTCCCCTCTCCCAATTTGAAATTGACGTAAATAAATATTTGCTTCTGTCGAGAATTTAGATAAACTACAAGCAGGCAAATAAATTTCCTCTCATAAAATTAAGAATTATATTTTCCTCTTTCATAATATATATATATATATATTGATTTCCCTCTGTTCTAATTTATAACAAAATTACACTTCAATAAAATTTATTAAATACATTTTACAACTTCAATTTTTATAAAAAAATATAAATTTATAAAAAATTTTCATTTAATACTTTTAAAAAATATTAAAAATAGAATATATTGAAAAAAGTAGTTTTAATAATAAAACATTATTTTTGGAAAAATATCTTATATTTCGATATGCCAAAGTTTCTAAAAATATCTTATAATTTAAAATTGAGGCAGTATGTAACAACTTTAAGTTATCAATATTTATATTATTAAAATTGATTTTAACTAAAATCATTCAAACACCTTCAATTTTATCAAATCTAATTTTAAAAATAATATCCAAATATAATTATGTTTTAACATACTAAATTACAATGGAAATCAATCATATTAAATAAATTTTTTTATAATCAGTTTTATCTAACTGAAATTCAAACATACCTTAAAAGAATTTGTGACATGAATTTTTTTTCCTAAAATGGTGAATGTAATAAAACAGAAGAAGTAAGAAAAATATCACCAGGAAAATATTACAAATAGCAAGGAAAATATTCTATGGAATCATTTAAAAGAGATGAAGGCGGAGTTTCATATTAAAAAAAAAAGGTGGGGTTTCAAAAATTAAAGGAGCAACGCCCGTTACTAATCTTAAAATAATTTTATAGACCAAAATATCTGTAACTGTTCTGGAGATATAATACAATGGGAGCAGATTCTCTCTTGTTCCTCCCTCCAGTTCCACATTATGCCCTCATAAGAGCATAATTTTTGTTTTTAATTTTTTTTAATTTCCAGCCTACCTTAGTAAGGCCAAGATGGGAGCAGGAGAGAACTTGTTCCCAATAAAACGATGTTTCAAAACAAAAGTTAGGTTGTGGAAATCAGAAATTCATTTTCATCAAATAATGCATGGAAGCTGAATGTTAAATTATTTAAGACCCTATTTTTAAACAATTTAATATCGAGCTTTAATCATTTACAAATGCATCGAAAATGAGATTTTTGGATAATTTATCATTGAAGCTTTGGATTTTAACTGAACTTAATTATACAATTTTTGAAAATCATTATGTTTGTGACTCTTGAAATTTGATGTCATTTTCCCTCTATTAAAAAATATAAGGCATTTTTAACCAAATCTCACCCCCAATAAGTAGTTACCTATTTTTTAACTAACCCTATTTTTCCATATTTATCCCTATTAAACATCCTACAATAAATATAAAGTCATTATCAATAGGGGCATTTTTGAAAAAAAAACAATAATTATACCTCGAAAAATTAAAAATGCCTTACATTTTTTAACATCTAACTTCTCAAAAAATACTTTACATTTTTAAATGGAGAGAGTATTTGTTATAGGGTTATGGCTCGGCACTGTTTAGAAGTTGCATTTTTAAGATAAGGTCTGGAAACAGAAAATATTTACCCGCAAGAGGGCACTGAAATCTGTACTCAAGCACTAGCTAGTAATACCTACATATTCCCTCCGTCCCATGTATAATGTATTCTTTAGAAGTTTGCTTTGTCAATAAAGTAGAAAATGTCATGATATTTTTAAATAATTAGATAATTTTGCACTTAGTTTAAAAAATAGATGAGATATTAATTGTGGGGTGTACCAACCACCACTATGATACAAATTGTAGGCTTTAGGGGCAAATTTGAAAAATCATTATGCTTTTATATAATTTCAATTAAGTAATAAACTTTTATTGATACGTGAGATTCAACTAAAAACACATTATATATAGGAACAAAAGAGTATATGACAATATATTGATTGGTCAATAATAATTCTTGATTGATGAGGCAGAAATAGTTACGATCCTCTGTGTGTGCTGACAGAGAAGGGTCCAATCTTGAACTGGCACTCTACTTATGTTTCATCCAAGCTAATAAGAATAAATTAATTATTTGAAAATTAACATAATTTCTTTACCATTATAGAAATAATTTAGAAATTATGCGAATGTTATAAATAGGGGGAGGGGGTGTGTGTAAGTAAGCGTGGAAGAAATAAGGCAAGAGCTTTAAATTGCAAACTTAGGAATGCATGCTTAGGAAGGTGTGTGATGTTAGTATTAGCTTAAGATCAGAGTAGAGAGAGGGAGAGAGAATGTGGAGGCTGAAGATAGGAGAGAGAGGGAATGACCCGTACATATTCAGCACAAATAACTTTGTGGGGAGGCAGACATGGGAGTTTCATGCAGAAGATGGAAGCCAAGAGGAGAGGGATGAAGTCGAAGCTGCTCGTCAACACTTCTCCTCTAATCGCTCCCGTTTCAGAGCCTGTGGTGATCGTCTTTGGCGATTTCAGGTTTCATTTCTTCTTTATCCCCCCCTTTCTCTGTGTATTCTAGCTAGTTTCTCTCATTCAATTTGATTTGATATTTGTTTAATTTTGGTAAGCTTTTGACTCTTACCATGGCATCAAATCTGACAATAGTGCGATCAATCGTCTGTTACTTGCTAGATATGTCTTACTTTTATTTACTTTTTGTTTATGATATTTTTAATTATGGGAGTTTACTCGGTGATTGTATATTTATTTGATTATATCGTTGACTCTTTCTTATAATTAATAAATTTACAAGAAGGCAAATGACTTGTAAATTATACCGATTTGGGTGTGCCTAGGGCATGCAGTTTCTGTCTTGGACCATATATTTAAGGCGTCAGGAGTGGTTTTTCTTTGATTTAACTTGTTATTCTTTTTTTTTTTAATTTATGTGAAGTTTATATGTTGCCATTAGCTAGTAGCCAAAGCCTGAAACTACAGTAAAAGTCTCAGTATAAAACTCATGAAAAATGATCAGAGTCACAGATCGATCAACTCCTAAAACTACAGAACTGAAGAAGACGACAGAATGTAGAACTCGGAGAGGAAAAGGAAATATTCGGTAGGGAAGAGAACTACATGAAGTAAAAGTAAGAATCTTTCTCAATGAAAGAGCGGGAGGGAGGAGGAAAAATATCTGTTGGAATGAATCTGGCGAAGCTCTCGATGACAAGTGTTTGAATCATATGATTTATTTAAACTAACATGTCTATTTATACATTATTTTTCTGATAAAACCATCATTAATACTATACTACTGGGTCAGATATAAGTAAGTATTTTTAGGCCTAATTAAGAGTATGGTACTTTTTTTTTTAATACAAGAGTATGGTACTTTTTCGAAAGTGTTTTCTACATTTGTATAGACTGAAATCTAAGATCTCGAACCTAAGTATCAAAGATCATTCATGACATGAGTTGGGTGCTCATGAATTTTATTGATTTCTTACGTTAATAAATATAAAATAAAAAAGAAAGTCAAAATTTAAGTAATTATTTATATACTAATCATAAATTAAAATGACCGAGGATTTAATTTGGACAAAAAATGCCAGAGATTCATTGTACCTTTCTTGTAATCTTTAGGGAGAAAATCTAGATCAAATATTTATCTTGCATATTAACTATGCGAAGAAAATTGAATAATTGAAAAGGGAAATCACAAGTGAATACCTCCAAATACGTAAATGACAAAATAGGGTTATCACTTTCAAATCTTGGGGACTTATCTGTCACAATTTTTAGTAAAATTGTGTTTCTAGCCCTCTAAAAAATAATAGAAAGTATTGTTGTTAAAAGTTAAATTAAAGTTGTTAATAACAAAGTTAAAATTATTAATATAAGAAGTGTAGTTGCTATTGCATGATTACATTGAAATTATGACCAAATGTGTTGTTAATATTTAAACTGAAGTTGATAATTACTAAGCTAAAGTTGTTAATATTTACTATAAAAATGTACTTTTCATTGCATAATTAAACTAACAACTATATAGTACTTTTTATATTAACAAGTACTTTTTATTATTTTTCTTAGGGTTAGAAATTTAATTACATCATTCCATGGTACCATTTTGTCATTTGTATGTTTTGAGAGGTTGATTTATCATTCTCCCATTGAAAAATGAATGGTTGGAACTTGGAAAGAGTCAATTTCTATTACTTTTTTCAATTTTATTAAAAAGTAATTTCCAACATGTTTTATTAATAAAACTAAGAAAAATTTTAAAATTTATTAAAATTGTGTAAAATTTTATTTAATAAGTTGCAAACATTAATCATATTAAATATATATGTTTTGGTAAATTAAAATATACATGCTTTAAATGTTGATCCTATTAAATATACATATTTTAATAATGTACTTTATGTTACAAAAATTTAATGTAATTAAGATGAAAACTTATAATTAAAAATTAATAATATGACTTATATATAAGACTAAAAAATTATTCTTTCTGCTTTATAAATATGACCAAGGGCATTTCCCATGAGGCATTTTATAAAAAGGGTTAGTGCCGTAGTATAAGGATTTAATAATTTTATATTGTTTTAAATAATGGATAAGTATCTATGTAGAGTATCTAGAAAAAAAAATTTTAACGCTGACTTCTACTGTTTTATTATAGCAATGTATTTTATAAATTTTCAACATGCTCAATCAAATACGTTACTAAGAAGGACAAAGTATTTACTGTCACAATTTTTATAAAAGAAGAATGCTATAATAAATATTTACAATCTGTCGGCCCAAAAAAATTACAAGCTTAACATACAAACGTCTGATGTGTGTGTGTGAGAGAGAGTAAAACAAATTTTCAAACTAATAATTCCATATTCAAACTCTTGTGTGAGCGGGCTCAGGCATGAATAAATAAACTTAGACATACATTTATCAATTGTGTTGTGGTCGATCCCTGTTTTGAAGTCCAAAGTGGATAATTAACTAGATATGCTTATAATTGTCAAATTTGGTGCATGTGATGCAGTTTTTGAGAGAGAAGAATTTCAAGCAGACAATACCAAGTGTGAAGATAAAAGATGAAGAGGAAATCACATCTGAAAAAGTGATGAACACAGTGAAGAGAGCTGCTTATTACTTGTCTGCCTTGCAATCTAAGGATGGCCACTGGCCTGCTCAAATTGCTGGACCTCTCTTCTTTATCCAACCTTTTGTATGTTTGTATCTATAAAATTTCTATTTATAACTTCATTTGAAACTTCAACAAATATCCTAGAATATTAATAAAAATTATGATGCAGGTATTTTGCATGTATATTACAGGACAGCTAGAAAATGTGTTTCCTAAAGAGCATCGTAAAGAGATCTTACGTTTCTTATACAATCACCAGGTGAAGTATCTCATTCTTTTAATTATCATATTGTCAACATTTGCAATGCAACAAGTAACTAATATTATGAATATGAAATAATGTAACATGCATGGAAATAAAGAATGAAGATGGAGGGTGGGGATTGCATATTGAGGGTCATAGCAACATGTTTACTACAGCACTTAGCTATATATGCATTCGCATTCTCGGAGAAGGACCTGATGGAGGAGAAGACAATGCTTGTTTTAGAGCTCGAAAATGGATTCTTGATCGTGGTGGTGTCACCTATATACCCTCTTGGGGAAAGACTTGGCTTTGCGTATGTCTATTTTATTAAATGCTTTTGATTCATCATTCAGTTAACATGTTCTCTTTTAGACATACATGACATGGCTTTCCTTATTAATATGCCACCATATATAGATACTTGGTGTATTTGAATGGTTAGGAAGCAACCCAATGCCTCCTGAGTTTTGGCTCTTGCCTTCGTTTCTTCCTATGCATCCAGGTATCATTCATTCACTTAATTTAAAGGATTAAAGTGCATTTTTTTCTCTTTGTACCTTCCTTTAAGAAGCGTTGGACACCTTGTATTGGTAAATAGGGCATTTTTCTCCTTAAATTATTTTTCAGATGAGCAAAAATTTTTCTTTATTAATAGATCACTAACGGATGGGAATTTATACACCTCTAAAAAATGGTTTAGGGATGCAAGTTCCTTGCTTATTAGTATAGGGTACATAATGTTTCTTGAAGGAATGTATAAAGACAAAAATACACTTTAACCCTGATTTAAACTATATGTGTGTGTGTGTGGGGGGGGAACCATATATACATATATCAAACTTGAGTTTCTCCAAAACAATTTATTTACTCTCCTTTGCCTTAATGAATGAATGCAGCTAAAATGTGGGTTTATTGCCGATCAGTCTACATGCCTATGTCTTACTTGTATGGTAAAAGGTTTGTGGGTCCAATCACACAACTTATTCTTCAACTGAGACAAGAACTTCATGTTCAACCTTACCATCAAATTGATTGGAGCAAAGCTCGCCACCTTTGTGCACAGGTGATGCATTACATGCATATTCTTAATTCACCATCATTATGGAACTACGAACTAAGATATTGTTTATATATTATAGGAGGATCTTTACTCCCCACATCCCTTGATACAAGATCTAATGTGGGATAGCTTATACATATTGAGCGAGCCACTTCTTACTCGTTGGCCCTTCAACAAATTGGTTAGAGAAAAGGCCCTTCAAAAAACAATAAAGCATATCCACTATGAAGATGAAAATACTCGATACATCACTATTGGATGTGTAGAAAAGGTATAATTTTCTTTGTTAACATAAATATAACATCAAAGATTTGACGTTAATTGTAAGATTGAAAATAGTAAAATTCTAAGATTTATGTTTCTTTTATATTTGTCTTGTTACAGTCCTTATGCATGGTTGCTTGTTGGGCTGAAGATCCAAATGGAGAAGCTTTTAAGAAGCATCTTGCCAGGGTACCAGATTATTTATGGGTTTCAGAAGATGGAATGACCATGCAGGTGAAATTAAGAGATAATTGCAAGAAATTAAACTATAATAATGGTTTAAATTCATCAATTGTTTTAATGTAACTTTTTCTTATTTTGATGTGTATGTGTGTGTAAGTTAATCCAATATTGATTTTATTGCGTCTAAAACTTTATCTTCCTTGAATAGTTTTAAATTTCCTTTGGTAACTATAATAGTTTGATTTTAGGCTTGATATCTATATGCAGAGTTTCGGTAGCCAAACATGGGATGCTAGCTTTGCTATTCAAGCTTTGCTCGCTACCGGCTTAATTAAAGAACTTGCTCCCACACTTGCAAGAGCACATTATTTCATCAAGGAATCTCAAGTTTGTTTCACTAATCTTAATGGGAAAACCCATTCAATGACTTGCATATTGTTGTCTTATGAGCTAGTGTAATTTCTTTTAATGACAGATAACAATATGGTCAGGTTAAGAACAACCCTTCTGGAGACTTTAAGAGTATGTATCGTCACATTTCCAAAGGGTCCTGGACTTTCTCTGATCAAGATAATGGATTGCAAGTTTCAGATTGCACAGCAGAAGCTTTGAAGGTGATGATTTGCTAACTTCATACTTAATTATTCTTGTTTTCATAATATAATATAGGTAACTTTTTCACACCATATACATCATTGTTTGTTTTAGTGTTGTCTTCTTCTATCAAAGCTACCTCCAGAGATTGTAGGAGAAAAGATGAAACCTGAGAGATTTTTTGATGCTGTCAATATACTGTTGTCACTTCAAGTGAGTTATTTTTTTCATTTTAATTAATTAATGAATCACCATAAAAAGTAGACATTTTCTCAGCCATTGCATTTGTGGCATGTTTTCAAAAGTTTCATGAATCCATTACCTGAGGTTACTTTCTCGACATTTTGAAAACTGCCTCCACTCTTTTTTTATAGTGAATATCCAGATTGATAGAATCATATACTAATTTAATTATGGTTATTTTTGTGATAATATTGGCAGAGTAAAAGAGGTGGTTTAGCAGTCTGGGAACCAATTAGAGGTCAAGATTGGTTAGAAGTAAGAGTTATATATGCTTTATTATTAATATTTGAAGTAAACATACTTTGGACTAAAGATAAGATTTCTTTGATACATTCATGAAGTGATAATGCATGAATTAATTTAATTTGCTTTTATCTTCGAGGAGCAGGTGTTGAATCCTATTGAATTTTTAAAGAATATTGTAGTGGAGCATGAATGTGTAGAGTGCACTGGAGCAGCAATACAAGCTTTTGTTTTATTTAGAGAGCTATATCCAACACATAGAGAGAAAGAGATCCAGAATTTCATTGATAAAGCTGTGAGATACATTGAAGAGATGCAAACACAAGATGGTTCCTGGTATGGAAATTGGGGAATATGCTTCATCTATGGAACAATGTTTGGACTTGGTGGACTTATTGCATCTGGAAAGACTTATGACAATTGTGCTTCCATTCGTAAAGCTGTCAATTTTCTTCTCACAACACAAAAACAAGATGGTGGGTGGGGAGAGAGCTACCTTTCTTGCCCTAAAAAGGTGGACTAATTAATACCTATTTGATTTCAACATTATTATTATTTTTTATTGTCAACTTAGTTAGTTGAAAGCTGACTTGGATGATTCAGATGTACATACCACTTGAAGGAAGCAAATCTCATATAGTACAAACAGCATGGGCTATGATGGGTCTTATTTATGCTGGACAGGTAAGTCATGTATCATCTTTAATTAATTTTGTCAACATGCATCTTAGTTTGGGCTGATCTTGTTATTTGGTTGGATCATTAGGCAGAGAGAGACCCGACTTCTCTTCATCGTGGAGCAAGAAATTTAATTAATTCTCAATTAGATGATGGAGATTGGCCACAACAAGTGAGTTCCTCTCTGCCCCTACTCATTTAACGAATTTAATTAATGAAATATAAACTTAAAATTAAATATTAATTGGGGAGTTATTTATATATAGGAATCAACTGGAGTATTCATGAGGAATTGCATGATGCATTATGTAACGTACAGAAACGTCTTCCCATTGTTGGCCCTCTCTGAATATTACAAGAAAGTTCCATTGCCAATTCAATGCTTGAAGGCCTAGGCCATGGTTTTTTATCCCCTCCCCTTATTTGGTTAGTACTCCTATTTAACAAAGGGAAAGGAGAGGAGCCCCTTATTTAATTAAATGGGTTGGAAATGTCATTAGGCCATAAAATAGTATTTAACTAAGGATGCAAGTGTATTTGAATCTCACTATGTAGTAAGAATAAAGACCTTATTGATGGACTATACATAACTAGTATATTGACTGTAAGATCTATCTTAATTCTATAAGGTGTAACTATCACAGCTTGAAGGACGATGTGATTTGTACCTGTCTGTAATTGAACCCTTAATCTTTTATATATATTTATTTGAGTCTAGTTAATAATTAAGTAGTGTTGATTTAAGGTTATTAAATGAAAAGTATTTTTGAAAGTTTATATTTTTATTTTGAAAAAATAAGATTATTAAGTGTAGTTAATAAAATTTATTAAAATTAAAAATTTTATCTAAAAATATCTTATAATTTAGAATAACGGGAGTGTTAAATAGGCTAATTAAGTCCCTTATCTAATTATAACTGATTGTGTTGGGAAAACCAAGTTTGATTAACTTAATATAGTTTAGTGACTATGGTGAAGCTAAGTTCATACCTGCATCTTATATATGCTATCATTTGATTTCTTATCAAATAAACTATACTCCCTCCATTAGAAATTGTAAAATATTTTTAATCGAATCTTATCCTCAAATAAAATAGTTATTTACTTTAACACTAACCTTATCTTTTTATATTTATCCCTATTAAACACTCTATAATAAATATAAAGTTATTATCAATAGGGACACTTTTTAAAAAAGACAATGATTATATCTTGAAAAACTAAAAATGCTTTATATTTTTTAAATTTAATGGAGGGAGTATCCCTCTTTAATTTATTAACTAGATTTTACACTATTTTAATGTCAACATGATTTCAAAGTATATTCATCAAAGACACGTATCTTATTTTGGATCAAGTTTTTCTCTAGATATTATGTTTCTTGCTATATTAGTCTTTTTTTTTTTTTCAGTGAATGCTTCTTTATCAACCAGTAATATTTTACCTACAAAGGATCTCAAACTTGTCATAAGATTTAATTATTTATATCATCGAACATGCATGAATGAAGCATGATCCAAAGGTTCTGAGTGTTTTTCTTAGTTCATAAACATCAAACAAGAAGAAAACTCATTAAAAAACACACAAAAAAAAAAAAAAACATATATGCTTGATTCCATCTCAAAGAAAAAAGGGCCAAATTTCTAGATATGAAGGAATTCCATTTAACGTGCATTTTATTTAGCTTGGTTGGATTAGGCAGAGAGAGACCCAAGTCCTCTTCATCGTGGAACAAAAGATTAATTAATTCTCAATTAGAAGATGGAGATTGGTCACAACAAGCGAGTTCCTCTATCTTTTATATATACTCATTTAATTAAATATAAACGTGAAAATAAATATTAATTGGTGAATTATTTGTAGGAATCGACGGGAGTATTTACAAACAATTGCGTGATGCATTATCCAATGTATAAAAACGTCTCTCTGAATATTACATTAAAATTCCATAGCTGAGCCAAGCATAAGTCAAGTTGGCATTATCCTTCAAATTGATGAATATTCAAATTGTTTGATAGTCTAAGCCGTAATTTATCTTTTGTTGTGATCTCTTAATCCTCTCGTACCAGTTGTTTTTTATTACCCAAAAAAAAAAAAAATGAAGCGCACACCAATTAGTGAACATTACATAACATAGGAAAGACCGACTGCATATACTCCCTCTCCAATGCTTATTATAAGATGTTTTTCAACCACTTTACTGGAATTAAAAAATCATGGTTTACTCACTATAAATATATCATTCTTTTTTCTGGTCATGAATACTTCAAATTTGACTAAACGAAAGCCAAAAATCACCATCCAGAAGCAGCAAACAATAATAAAATAAAAAACAAAAGTAGATAAAAAACGGAAGAAAACAACAAAGGAAATTAACCAATGCCTAAACTAACTACAGGTAAGAAGTATCAATAGATGACTTTGAAGCTTCAAGTGCATCAAAGATAGGAAGAAAGGACAAAGAAAGTGATGGCACAAACACCTACCCCAAAGGGCTTACTTCTTTAAAAGATTCAACTGCAAGAAAATCAACTGCACAATTTCCCCTACACAGAGTAAAAATAAGAGAGAACCCAACTTCAAATGCCAAAGATGCAATACAATCATGAACAATACTTCTACATCTCCAATCATATAGATCAAGATGATTAAAGCAACACAATCTACCAAGAGTTTACAATCAATCTCAAACAAAACCTTGTCATGACCAAGATCAATGGCAAACATAAGAGCACGTTTCAATTCAAGTGCTTCAATCATGAGAGTTGAAAGATATTTAGCTTTATCAACAAAGCCCCGTTGAAATATACTGGCATGATTCCTACTAATAATACCAATTGAAGTGTGATCAGATTTTCCAAATAAAGCACCATCAATTGTTAATTTTATGAGGAACCCATCTAATAGAGCTTACCAATACACATTAGCATCATCAACTATTGTAGCCTCGGTATTAGAATCTGGAGCAATAAAAGTGGCCCGGTATTCAATACGCAAATATCTAACAAGTTCAAGAACAATCCCCAAGATAGGATCAATATAATTAATGTCACGCCCCAAAATTTTGAAGTGTGACCAGTTGGAATACTCACATAACACCTAATATATTAATTACAAATCTATCATACTATATATCATAATTTATATTAATAAGCATAAGCTAAAAGGAACAAAATATTCAAAAATTATAAAAATTTTGGTAGAGTCTACCCTATAAGCTGGACATTTTAAAATCTCTACAATGTGTCAAAAAGAATATTTGGACAACATAGAAAACTCTCACTAGTACAAAATAGCCCTTTTACAACACCCTTACATTTACATCAATTCATGCGCTTGCGGTATAGAAATTGGAAGTGGTGACCTTTTGTAAATAAATAGATAATTATGATGATATCTACACCTTACTGGTGTAGATGTCTATTACATTTTTACTATTTTTTATTTCATAGAGATATCTAAAGCCACCATTACAAGTTATAATTGGTGTAGTTATACACTTCAATTTTTAAAAATTATTCTTTAACATATCTATACCTATTATACTTGTGGCAACCAGTGTAAATCTTATAGATTTTACCCCAAATTTTCGTAGGCCTCGATCTCTTATCTCTAAACCCTAGCCTTCTCTTCTCATCCCATTCTCTCCTCTTTAGTGCTGAAGCTGCTTCTCACTGCTGCAAGATCACTGCTCGCTGATTGAAATGCATCCCTGGTTTTGAAATCGCTGTCGTTGCTTACTGGCATGGCATGGCATTGCTAGCTTGAAATCACTCCTTTTCGCCACTTGTTCAAACTTTCTATCGCTCTCCGTCACTTACTCTTTAAAAGACCACGTGGTTCCTCTTTGACAAAGGAGGCACGTTGGGACTCCCCACATCATGATATTTATCACGGTGGATCTTAGTGATTTTTAATTTTTTACTTGTGTCCTACTCTAGTTCTAAATATCTACCTCCTGGTATATCTTGCAGCCTTTTTTTTAACTAACTCCGTGTTCTGTTATGCTAACGGCACCATTCACTTTTTAAGTAAAAAAGGAGAGAATACGTCTGCAAGGTAAAAGGAAATGGATCTTAGTTGCTTTATCATTAGCAGAATGTTACATTATAAGGAACTAGTTTCTTCTTGCGTTTACGGTATGGAGATATGCAGTTGAGGGCTGATAGTCTAAGTCCTTCTTATGGCAAAACTACTTCCAATTTACATCCGATCGTTTCCTTGAACCCTCTGTTATCTGGGGATTCTCATTTTTCATCTAATTCTCTGATCATAAACTATGTTGCTGTGCACCATATTTTCATCATTATCTATATCATAGTGCTAGATTGACTGTGTATCCTCAAATCACCCCTTTTTTGGGATCATGATTTATCCTATCATGTTCCATGTCTCCTCCCTTAATCATCACTTCTTAGACTTTCCTATTGGATGTTTCTTATCTCGTCCTTTATTCCTTATATCGTCAGCCATCTTCTTCTTTGCTTTCTGGAAGGAATATTTTCCAACTGAATACTAATTGAAATAAGCCATATATATGGACGGAATATATGTAATACTGAAGAATGAAGATGGAGGGTGGGGGCTACATACAAAGAGTCCTAGATGCGTGTTCAGCACAGCACTGTTTCTAGGATTATGGTTTTGAATATTAATAATTTGCTCAGCACTTAAACTGAGTCCTCCTTCTTTATCAAAAAAATATATATGTATACTAATACTCCCTCTATTCCTATATATAAGATGTTTTTAATCGAATCACGCAAATCAATATTGTTTATCTAATTAAAAGCACATCATATTCTAATTTTGTCCCTAATTATCGTAAATTAAAAATGAATTTTTTTTTTTCAAAATAAGTTAATTAGAGTACTTATCTTTTTTTTTCAATTTAATAAAAATATAATAATCCATTCATTAAAAAATATATTAATAACTTCTTACATTTAGAGATAAAAAAATATTTTAAATTTTTTTATATATAGGGATAAGGAAGTAACATTAATTCAAATGTTAATCATAGGATGTCACTGCTAGTAGGCTAGCTAGACATATGACAAAGATTTTCTTGGATTGGATTATACAGATGGCCGGTCAAATAGTTATTACCCCCTTCTTGCATGAATCGTAAGACATTTTTTTAAGACAAGTTTGGTCCAAAATTTTGGACACTTGGCACTTTTTAAAATTATTTTTTTAATCTATCATTGTATTAATTAACCTTTGTATACAAAATATAATTAATTTAGGTTAAAGTATACATTTAATTCTTTAATTTTACATAATGTTTCATTTTAGTTCTTTAACTTTATAAATTATTTTTTAGTCCTTTAACTCTAAAAGTGTTAGTTTTATTCTAACAATTTTTATATTAAACTTTCAAATATTGACAAGCTATTTTAAATGTTGACATATTAAGTTTAATTTTTTTTAAAATAACAAATATTGATAAAAAATAATCATTTGAAACTAACAATGTTAACGTTAAAGGACTGAAAAGATAGTTTATAAAATTAAAGGACCAAATTGAAACCTATAAAATTAGAAGACTAAAAGTATACTTTAGCTAATTAATTTGACTAAACACTTCTCATTCTTCATAATAAAGAAGTCAAGGACATAGAGAAAGACATACCATAAGGAAAAAATTACTCATTCAAACCATAATTTTTCTTCTGATCTCATTTATAAATCACTTCTAACATTTTTAATGCACTAAAAAAATTTAAACTTTATTAACTCTTTTTAAAAATTCAACGGATTTTTAACTTTATTCCTGCTAAATATACATATTTTAAAAATTAAATAATCTAATGTTTAATCATCTTCCCAATATTTAATAAGGAGAAAAAAAAATGAATACAATAATTATTAAAAAAAACAAGATAAAAAATACTCCCTCTACCCTACAAATAAAACCACAAAAGTACAACTGTCAGTAAAAAATAAAGATGAATGTAAAGTTCTGTGTGCATTTAAAGATTGGATGGATATCTCGCCGAAAAAGGCCAAAAAAGATTGGATGGATGACGTTGCCATCCTATTATGGTTAATTACAAAGTTGGTTGGAAGTTGGATTTGGATGATGTGTATCAGTCATTCACTCCCCATTAACTTGTCAGCCACCACGCCTTCCCTCCATCTCTCACGCAGGATAAGCTAGAGTATTATAATTAATATTTCTCCCATCCTGTTTATAATTTTTTTAATATATTTTTCTTGAATTAAATAAAATCTTTAAATTTATTAACTCTATCTATCAATTTAATAAGTTTTAACATTATTCCTCTTAAATATATATAATTAATAACTTATTTTATCCTACCGATATTTATTGGAGTGAAATGAAAAACTTGTTATAAAAATTAATGACATGATTTAAAATATAACTAAAAAATAAAAAAAAGTGAGGAGTAAAAATATAGACATGCTTGTAGTTAGCAACAAAAACGAAGATTATTTGCAAATTGCAACCATCAACATCATAAGAAAATACAGCCAAAAATATTTATAACAAGGTAATTAAAATTATAAAATATTATTAGTTTTCTTGTAAATTACTTAATTATTTATATGTTTAACAAATCTATAACAAATTAATTACTTTCTCCTTCAGGCTTAATTTAGACATTGCCTTACTTTAAACTCGGTAGATGCTCAGTTTATATAGAAGAGATATCACTATAGAATTGATTGACCTTAATTATTATTTATGAGTTCATAACATAAGAACTTTAGCTTCTATGAATTAGTAAGAAAAAAAATATTATAAGGAATTCCAATTGGGAGAAGCTCTCTCAAATATATATATATATATATATATATCTGCATTCACAAGTTTTTAAGCTCATCACATCCTTCAACTAAAAAAATTCTACTAATCAATAAAGAATTAAATACAAGGAAAAACATATGTAAAACCAAAGAAGGAAAACAAAAGCCTAAAATCCCTTCAACGTCCAACCGTATCTTAAATATGATTTTCTGTAATAGAAAAATATTCATGAGCAATAAAAAAAAAAGTTGCCACATGTAAAATCTCGTACATCCTTTTATCTTAATTATAAGTTAAAACTTAAAAATTCTATTTGATTTTAAATATGGGATAAATACATAATAGTAGTTAATTAATTTAATAATACTCATTTTTAATTGCACCAACTTATTGACAAATTTTTAATTCATGGACACGCTTTTTATATTATTTATTTTAGTGAAAGGTAAAATTAAGAAAAAAAACATAATTTTTTATAAGTTTAAAAATATTAAAATATTGAACACCAGATATCTTAAAAACAGTGAATAGATTAACTTTATCCTATAATAATTGCAATTGGAGGTAGTACTATCTCACAAGCATTATATAGCAAGTTTGACTTAAGACAAGTACAAGTTGACAAGTACTATGATTAGCTTATTAATTGTGATATCAAGTCGCTGGCGTTGTATTTCACGTACTTGACATGTAAATCCTTGCTAGGGTATCGGCGTTGGTGGACGTTTCAACGTTTTGGCCAGAACAAACAAGGATACAGCGTCACTCTGCGGCACTGACAAAGGCAATAGGAAAGATTTAATGTAGACAACACTCAAAAAGATTATTATATTAATTGACATATATAAGATATTGCAATAGTGATAATAAACTTTTTAAATTATATAATAATAATTTAATTTTCAAAATATTATAATTTTACTTAAGTTTTTAATTAACCAAAAATATGTAATGTGTAAATGCCATAATTTAAGAAATTTATTGAACTTATAACATTTTGAGGGTTTAAATTATCATTTAGATGATTCAGGTAAATTTTATTGTCATTTTTATATAATACTTTAAGTTTTTTAAAGAGAAATTAATAATCTGGTAAAAAAAAGAGAGCAATTAATAATATTTTTTTAAAAAATCAGATTTAATTAATAAAATTTTTTTAATTGAAAGATCCTGTTAATAAGAGTATATAATTTTAAAAATATAATTTAATTAAAAGTGTCATATAATACCAGAAGTAATATGTATATGTAATTTCATGAGGATGAGACTTTTACATTTAATCATATATATTTAAGATTAAAATTATACGTTTCCATTTTACCAAAAAAAAAAAAATTATACGTTTTCAGATTATCACGCTCTTCCGCGCGTACACAAGCCTACACGCCCTATCCATAACATTCGCGTCGTCTTCACAGCTTATGTCTATAACGGTGAAAAAATCATTTTAATTTTCATCTAATTTAGTGTTCTTAATTTTACATGCAATTTTCTACTAGAAAAATGATCAATCTAGCTTGTATAAAAACATAACTAAGGCGCCTGTTCAAGATGAGAGAATTATAAATTGAGAATTATTTTTTATAATTAACCAAGCATGTAAAGTTTTTAAAATAAAGTGGTATATTTTTCTTAAAAAAATAAAGTCCAGAACATCAAGTTCTTGGGTTAATTATTTTTTTACTGAAAACTTGTTCTCCTATTCTGTAAAAAAAAAATCAAATTTTTTTTCCCAAAAAACTTGTCATCCTACGTTATCAAGTTGTTTAAATGGCATTTTCATCTTTCCATTTCTAGAGATATATTGACGCCGAAGGACAAGAGAAGGATGAAATGTTTTAATGTGACCCTATGACTTTTGTCCAGTTCGTCCTGATACTTCTCCCCAATTCCCCCTTATTTACGTCAGTCCTCGTAGGCTAGTATAGGTTTACGCCTCAACCGTAGATAATATGACAAACATTTTCTCAGATTAGATTATAGATGGCCAGTGAAATAATTAACAACTAACGGAAAGAAAGATGAAGGGACAATTATATTGAAATTCTATATAAAAAAATTAATTATTATAAAATTTATTAATAATTAAATTAAATTATAGTTGTCAATAAATTTTATAGTAATTAATTTTTTGTGTGAAACTTAACTGTAATTCTCCCAAAGATGAATTGATCAGAGAAGATATTGTACATTTAATTCAATAAATTAAAGGGGAAATATTAAAGTTTAAAGGATTTATTTTGTAGAGAATAAATTTTAAAAATTAAATCATAGTGAGAGAAAATTTTAACAGCTATTCGCTCCAATTCAAATTATAAGACATTTTTTCTAGCTCATATTGATTCAAAATATAAGATACTTCATAGGCTCAGAAGCATGGACACGGCAAAATGGCCGGCGTGTCCGTGTCGGATACGTATCCGACACGGACACGCGTTCAGGATGGGGGAACGGCTCGTCCCTTTTCCCAGTTTTCGGCAGACGCGGGTGGATGCGGGTCGAGATGGGCGGACGCGGGCAGACGCGAAACTCTGCGTTTTTCAGTTCCTTTTACTCAGTCCCAACTCCAGAAATTCGATGCCTTAACATTTTCAGCTCCAATCGACCCCCCTTCTCGTGTTTCGTGCTGTAGCTTCACCGCCTATGCTTCTAATTCTCGTTCTTCATCTCTCACGTTTATTCACGGTTCACGCTGCGTCGCTGCATCACCCGCTTTGCTCTGCCTCTGCCTATTCACGGTTCACATTTATTATCGACCGTCTGCTCTGCCTCTGCCTCACCGTCCTTCTTCAGCTTCATTGGTAATTTCTTCTGTATGGTCGGTCGCTTTTCAGCTTCATTTTCAATTCTTCTTGTTGTGCTACTGATGGAGATTTTATTATTATTATTATTGCATTATTGGATAATTTGTGTGCTGCTGATGGATATTTTATTATTATTATTATTGCATTATTGGATAATTTGCTCACTGCTGAACCGAGAGAGTTGTCTAGAGCAATTGAATTACTTATTTAAATTTTTTTTATTTAGATGGATTATTTTGTTTTGTGAAATATTGATTTATTTTAAATTTTTATTAGCTTTCTTCTTGTTAAAATTGCAGAATATTATTTAAAATTAAATCTATAATGGCTTCTAATTCTAGACCCGGTAGTAGTTCAGGAAGTGTGAATTCTCAATTTCAATCTAGCACTAAAAGACATCTTGAAATTATATTTTGTGATGGCATTAGACATTTTGAAATTGTGTTTTTGAACATCCAAATATTTAATATTTAATTATTTATATAGCCGTACCCGTATCCTAAAATTTTAAAAAATAACCGTGTCCGCGTATCGTATCGTATCGTACCCGACACTCGTACCTGTATCGGTGCTTCTTAGTTCATAGGTTTTGAATTCTTTTTCCTATTTTACTCTTGTATTTATTAACTTAGTTTGTTGCGCAATATTTATTACATTTTTCTCACTTTTTATGATAGCTAAAACTCTATTGGTTTACAAGGAGAACCGTGCTTTCTCATAATATAATACTCAATTAAAAAAATGTTATCTCTCTCATTTAATTTATTATTGACAAATGGGGGAAGTATAAAAGAAAAAACTTGTGATATTTTTAATTAAAAATAAGAATATAATTGAATTTTATTAGTATTCAAATTATGATTAAAAATATCTTATATTTTGAATTGGAAGGAGTAAAAGTTTTCCATTGTTTGTAATTAAATTATTTATCATTCTCTCTTTTCTTTTTCTTGGTATATAACGGGCACCTTACATTTTTTCGGCTGCCTTTTGCTCATATTGTTCATAAATTGTTTCAATAAAGCCAAGCAATTTTGCAAGATAATAATTATAAAATAAAAATTATGACTGGCCAAGAGTTATCTCTCTCTCTCTCTCTCTCTCTCTCTCTCTATATATATATATATATATGCTTATTACAACAAAGTTGGGTGGTGGTTGGATGATTTATCTGCTCCCCATTAATTAACTTGCCAACTACCATGCCTTTCTTTTAAAATAGATCCTCAGTTTCCTTTTATAGAATACTCTTTGCTCATGTTCTATTCATAAGCTATTTTTAACATTTTATTAAAATCAAAAAAATATTAAACCTCATTAAGCCCATTTTAAAATTTAATAAATTTTTACATCTATTCTTAATAAGGACAAAAAATAATTAATTAGGAGTAAAAGAGCCAACTGGCCCCTAAATTGTGGTCTAAGAGTGTATGAGATGCTAAACTCATTGTTGATGCAACTTCCTTTCAACTTTAAAAATAGTATAATTTAATCTCTATTATTAATAAAAGTTAACTTTGGTTGTTAGTTGACAAAAAAGGATAAAAAGTTATAAAAAAGGACCAATAAATTTTTTTAATCATTTTCTATAAATTTTTGAGTCCTTGTCTTTAATTTTTAGGTCATTTATGGTACTTTTATGGTCCTTTTCTATAATTTGAGGTCATTTTTTTAATTATTTTTTATCAATTAATGATTAACATTAATTTTTATTAATAGTAAAAGTCAGGTTATGTTATTTTTAAAAGTTAAAAAAATATTATTATGCAAAAAAAAATTAAGGTCTCAAATGCTCCCTGACCTATAGTTTATAAATCAATTTACTCTTTTACCTTGTAATAAGGACATAAAGATAAAGATAAATATAAAAAAATAGTGAAGTGCTTTATAAATATGAAAAAAAACAAATCTTCTCCCTTGACTAGAAAAGTATTTTTTTAAAAGTAATTTGATGTTTCAAAATAAAATATATATTTCAAAAATAAAGCTTTAATAATGATGATTATTTTAATATTACCCCTCAATATTATATATTGTATAGTCCTTTAATTTTATTTATAAGGCAGGAAATTACTAAACATCTCAATAATTATTATTTTTATTTTTATTTTTTTTTTGCCGCTATTAATGTAATATTCATCCAAGTGACTAGGTGTCTCGTCAAACTAATAATGAGTCTAGTGCTATCATCTGATTAAGTACTATTCTCAATAAAAGCACGGTGAAGCATCAATCCTACGCATGTCACGTCTACGCTATAAATAGGGCTTAATTGTTTACGTATGTGAATGCAATATTCGGCAATATCACTGCTACTACTTAGCTTGCAGGAATATGTGGAGGCTGAAGATAGCAGAAGGAGGGAACGATCCTTATATTTACAGTACAAACAACTTCGTGGGGAGGCAGATTTGGGAGTTTCATGCGGAAGATGGAACCAAAGAGGAAAGAGATGAAGCAGAAGCTGCTCGTCGCAACTTCTCCTCCAATCGCTTACGTTTCAAAGCCTGCCCTGATCTTTTATGGCGATTTCAGGTTCCTCTTTGGTTTTCTGATATAAGACGAGATCTTTCAAATACATTGTATAATCGTGATCATGTTGTGCATGCATGATCTGATGGGGATGTCTTCCTGATGATGAACTATTCCTGTGTTTAACTCTGCATATCCTTCACATCTAGATATATATATATATATATAGCACTCTCTTGTCTGGTTCTGATTTTTGTCTGTTTGACTGATCACAATAATTAATAGCATTATCAGGTCTCTCTCACCCATACCTGCTGCGAGTTATTAAACCATAGCTTTGCTGAGCGAACACCATATATTCTATCCTGATCTGTCATGCAAAACCAGGTCCCAAAAAATAAACAACCATGTATATATCATCATAAAGTCCTACAGAGATGTGATTGAACATTTTTTAAAATTTTTCTGGAATGAAGTGTTGTAGAACCGTGATACAACTACAGAATAAGAGAAGAGACAGAAGAATAAAATTTCAGAAAAATATCATTTTTTTAAAGGATTAAATTTATAAGGTATATATATGATTGAATAAACTTTTACTTTTTATTATATATATATATATATATATATATCATTTTATTAGTATGTAATATTTACTGGCAAAAAATAAAAAATACTTAGAAGCACTCATTCATTATGTGTGTTTGTGAATGATGATGTATATCAAGTACTTTTTGAAAGAGTTTATAAAACTAAACTAACTACTATGAAGTTTGAAAAAAAATACAGATAAATAACTTGAAGTATAAAGATTAATTATCTGTGCTTATATTAAAAAAATAATCCAAGACTTAAGTAAGATAAATCAACAAAGATTAAGAAAAGGAAAAAGAAGAAAGCAACAAAAAACTCTTACTGAAGTTACTGAAAACCAAGAAGTCCCATGTCGAAAGACTGCGTGTATGTACTCCATTGAGTTTTTTGCCCGTAACTGTGATGGAATAGGGGTTGAGTCGCGTAAATTGAAAAATTACAACTCTTGGCCCACGTGAAAATTACAAGTTTGCCTTAAAAAAAGAACTTGGATTCGGTTTAGCTAATTGATTGTTGACTTGACCTGTTTGTCAACTGCCCAGTTTAGGGGTGACCAAGCTGGATCAAAAGTTAATTCCTTGTTCCATTGGATGAATCAATGGGTTCAGTTCGGCTTTTAAAATCTTTTTTATAACCATAATAAAAATAATTTTTAAAATAATTTTTATTTTAATTTTCTATAATAGTTTTGAACTGTTTAAGTCAGTTGTTTCTTGTTTTTTCATTATACTTCAGACCTGGTCAAGTTAAATTTAATAATTTAAATTTATTTATGTATTTATTGTTTAATATAATAATAAATTTTCATTATAGTTGTTTACACATATGATGATTGGAAGTAATTGTCTAGTTTCTCATTATAAAATCTCTAATATTCTTTATGATTGTGAAGAGTGGGTAGTTTTGGGAGAATTAATGCCAAAATGAGCATGGATATTCAGAAGAATCAAAATAGTCTATAATTATCTAATGTTCACGCGTGGGGTTGCTATTTCAATAAAAGTTGAGTCTATCTTCAAGAATAGTCATAACGAGCAATTTAGAATTTGGGAATAATTGCAACAGCACGTTAACCGTGTGTTCTGGTGAAGGGTCTAATCTTTGAACAGGGACTTTATCTCTTTACAGTACATATCTGTAGATACTGCAAAAGAGGGCTGTTTCCCCTAAATTAACTCTTATCTTCAATTGAGAGAATTCAACTTAAATTCGAAGTAATATGTGCTCACAGAGAACGAATGATGATCTGCTTTAAGAAAAAAGACAAAATCTTACACCTACATAAAAATTATTGGAAGAATTTCATTAAAAGATCATAAATGTGACATTATTATAAATGACTTTAAAATTTCATTGCAAGAATTCAGGCTGAAGTGAAATTAAAATGATAGGCAAAATGATTGAAATAACTTTTTTGAATTAAAATATTTACTTTACATATTAATTCCCTGTAGTTGCTTTTTAAAATATTTACTTTATATGTTATAATTCTTGACATTACTTGATAACTTGTAAACATGTAAAGTAAATATTTTAACAAGTAATTAAATAAAAAACTAACAAGTAATATTACACATTTAACAAGTAGATTAATTGAATTAACAAGCTATCAAATAATTTTAGGTAATTAACATGTTAGGTAAAAGAGAATTTTTGGTTTTGAAATATTCTTTGAAGATCATCTAACACCCTAAATTATTGGTCAAAGCATTTTTGTCCTTGCCACTAAATTCCCTAACGATCAACATTGAAGTCTTAGTTGGTATTTTCTAACAGTCAACATTGGGAATTAGACATCAAGGGCAAATATGGTCCATTTTAATTACTTTAAGAAAAAATCACATTGACCAATATTTTAAAGTGTTGGCTTATTGGGTGCTTCTCAGAGAATATTTTAGGAAAAAAAATACACATATACCCTAACATGTAAAAGTGAATATTTTAACTAGTAACTATAGGAAATATAATTAATTAACATGTAAAGTAAAGATTTTAACTCAAGAAGGTTATTTCAGTTGTGTCTAACATTTTAATTTCAGTTCAAGCCTAACTTCTTGCATTGAAATTTCATATTTATTTGAAATTCATTTGTAATAATGTCACATCTCTAGTCCTTAAATAAAACTCTCCTTATAAAATTTGTGCTTATCACAAGAAGGGAAAATGTCAGTTAAATCATGATAAAATTTTAAAAAATTATAAATATTAATTTAAATAATTACAAATTTAAGATTTTTAATTATAAATAAAAATAATTAATTTTTTTATTTGAGACTTTTTTGTAATTACAAATAAGCTGTACACATCTTTCCATGTGATGCAGTTTTTAAGAGACAAGAATTTCAAACAAACAATACCTTGCATGAAGATAAAGGATGAAGAGGAAATAACATGTGACAAAGTCATGAACACAATTAAAAGAGCAACACATTACTTGTGTGCATTGCAAGCTAGTGATGGCCATTGGCCTGCTCAAATTGCTGGACCCCTCTTCTCTATTCAACTTTTGGTAAGTTTATTTCACACTCTTCATATTCCTCATATATTAATGGAAAATGTAAAAGCACACAAAATTCATGGTGAATTAATGTTGCAGGTATTTGTTATGTATATTACGCGGCAGTTTGATGCCATGCTTCCTAACGAGTATCAAAAAGAGATCTTACGTTTCTTATACAATCACCAGGTGAGGTATATTAAATTTATCTCATTCATTAAATTGTCATTGTCAAAATTTGAAATGAACTAACTCAAGGATGGAATTGAAGAATGAAGATGGAGGATGGGGATTGCAATTAGAAAGTCCTAGCTGCATGTTTTGCACAGCACTAAGCTACATATGTATTCGCATTCTAGGAAAAGGGCCTCATGAAGGAGAAGATAATGCTTGTGTTAGAGCTCGAAAATGGATTCTTGATCATGGTGGTGTCACCTACATACCCTCTTGGGGAAAGATCTGGCTTTCTGTATGTTTCTTTTATTGACCCTCGCTAGTTTCTGCCATGAGAACAAGTTTAAATAAAGAGTCCATCCTAAAAGACTAATATATTGAATGAGAAAGCCCCTCACACTTATAAACTACTACACTTTACTTGTGAGGCTTTCTAATATAAGACTTATCATAGAAATTGAATGGCCAACTCAATCTTTATTACTTCCATCTTCATATTATATATAGATACTTGGCGTATATGAATGGTATGGAACTAACCTAATGCCCCCTGAGTTTTGGCTCTTGCCTTCATATGTTCATGGTACGTACTCTATATGGCTTTAATTTGGCTCTACCTTACCTAATCTCAATTAGCTGATCTCTTCTACCTTAGATAAACTGTGGTTCTTTGCACGAACAACCTTCTTGCCAATGTCTTACTTATATGGCAAAAGGTTTGTGGGACCAATCACACCACTTATTCTTCAATTGAGGCAAGAACTTCATGTCCAACCTTACCATCAAATCAATTGGAACAAAGCTCGACACCTTTGTGCAAAGGTCATATATTGTCTCTAATTTCATTAGCATGTATTGATATATTCACACACCTCTAGTTGATTTTCCATTGCTTTGGACCAATGAAGATTAGAATGTTTAAACATCGCAGGAGGATCTTCGTTGGCACCATCCCTTGATACAAGATCTCATGTGGGATGGTTTGTATCTAGTAATTGAACCAATTCTTTCCCGTTGGCCCTTCAATAAATGGCTTAGAGAGAAGGCTCTTCAAGTAACAAGAAAGTATATATGCTACGAAAATGAGAATACCCGATACATAACCTCTTCATGCGTGGAGAAGGTATCATTTCCATATTCAATAAATAAACAGGAAAATGACAGTTGCAAGACCCTGTTAGAGAATTAATAACAATTAAAGACCTCTAATTTGCTATAATTAAAAATGAATTCAATAGACTGGAATGCCCCTCTAATTAGTTACTTGTAAATCCTGAGAAAATCGGTTGTAAATTTATAAGTAGTTGCTTGTGACAGTTGTCAAGAATTGTCAACAAAGGAATTTGGTCATTCCATGAGATTTCAAAAATTAAAAGTATGTAACTATTATTAATCCTCTAAAATGGTTTGCAACTGTAATTTCCCCAAAATAAACCTTTAAATAAATTGAAATTAATTTGAGATAGATATAATTCTAATATTTAAGCAATGAACATTTCTACACTTGTCACAGGTTTTGTGTATGGTTGCATGTTGGGCTGAAGATCCAAATGGAGATGCCTTCAAAAAGCATCTTGCTAGGCTTCCGGATGTTTTATGGGTTTCAGAAGATGGAATGACTATGCAGGTGAAATTAAGAGATAAATAATGATAGAAAATACGACAATTAAATAATTTAAGCTACAAAAGCATTTTTTGTCATATAATAATGTTTGATTTTTGAGTAAACTATAAACGTTCAGGTTTTATATTTAAATGCAGAGTCCCGGTAGCCAGACGTAGGACGCTAGTTTTGCCATTCAAGCTTTGCTTGCCACTAACCTGGTTGAGGAAATTGGTCCCACGCTTGAGAAAGGACATTACTTTATCAAGCAATCTCAAGTTCAGTTCATTCTAACTGAGAAACCTTGCTATCATTGACTCAACTTCTTCACATTATATATGTTCATGTACATTAAAATCCACACGCATGCATGTAAACACAAACAAACTAATTTTTTTATTACAAATAACAATATGGTCAGGTTAAAGACAACCCTCCTGGTAATTTCAAGGGCATGTATCGTCACATTTCTAAAGGGGCATGGACCTTCTCTGATGGAGACCAAGCATTACAGGTTTCAGATTGCACAGCAGAAGCTTTAAAGGTTAACTCTAGTTACTTAATTATGTCACCTGAAAGTTAACCTTCATGTGCTTTGTTGTTGCAATATAATTAAGATGATTGCTTCTTTCAGTGTTGCCTTCTGTTATCAAAGCTACCTCCAGAAATTGTGGGTGAAAAGATAGAACCTGAAAGATTATATGACGCCGTCAACATAATATTGTCACTTCAAGTGAGTGTTTTTGAACTTTAACCACCAATTTGGTGTGGAAAATAATATCTAATTAAAGGCATTTTGGATCTGTTTTATTTCAGAGTAAAAATGGTGGTTTAGCAGCTTGGGAACCAATCAAGGGTCAAAAGTGGTTAGAAGTAAGAACTTTCTATATCTAGCTTCTTTTCTCGTTTTAATTAAGTGAACTTTTCGCCATTCAATGTGTTATTGAATATTGAACTTTTTTTTGTTTGGAAAAGTAGAAGCTGAATCCCATAGAGTTTTATGAGGACAATGTGGTTGAGCATGAAACTATTGAATGTACTGGATCAGCAATTGAAGCTTTAGTTTTGTTTAAAAAGTTGTATCCAACACACCAAAGAGAAGAGATCGAGAATTTCATTACCAAAGCTATCAGATTCCTTAAGGATTCTCAAACAGAAGATGGTTCATGGAATGGATTCTGGGGAATTTGTTTTATTTATGGAACAATGTTTGCACTTTCTGGACTTGATGCAGCTAATAATACTTACAACAACTCAGCTACCATTCGCAAAGCTGTGAATTTTCTCTGTACAATACAAAACAATGATGGTGGTTGGGGAGAGAGTTATCTTTCATGTGCCGAACAGGTTTAATTAATTTTATCCACTTTGAATTCTGAAAAAAAAATTATATATCATCATGTGGTGATTAGTAATTAGTTTGGTTTTCTTCTACTTGAATGATCTTGTGATTAATTAATGTTTCAGAAATATATCCCACTTGAAGGAAACCGATCAAATGTAGTACAAACTACATGGGCTATGATGGGCCTAATTTATGCTGGACAAGTAAGTCAAACATAGTTTTCCTCTCTTGAGAGTTGAGATATCCTCTCTTGGTGAATTTTCATTTATATTCTCTCTTAATTACATGTTAATTAATTTTTGATTTTTTTAAAAAATTGTTAATGTCTTAATTCTTTTTAAAATTTTCCCTTGAGTATATAATAAATATAATACTTGACTTATTCAAAATACCATCATTAATTACTTAATAAAATAAGGGTGTAATTAAATATATATATATATATATATATAACACCTATTCAATGTCCTAATTTTTTAAACTAAATAAGACTTTTAGAAAATCCTTAATATAAAGCACTTCAAATTACCTCATCAGAACCAAAAAAAGCTAGTTAAATCATTAACTTTATTTGAAAATGAAATAAATTTCTAAAATTACACCCATATTTAAATGAAAAATTACCAAATTTACATAACATTATCTTTCATAGTTAATAACTTTAAATGGGGGTAATATTAAAACTTAATTAATATTCTATATTAAGTGATTTATAATAATCAAGAATTATCCATTTATTTTAGAAGGTATCTCATAAAAAAAAAACAAAAAGGAGGTTGTTTGTGCGTGTGTGTGAAAGCGCGCCCACATAAATATATATATATATATATATATATATATGAAATTTCAAACTACATATGTTGCATTTCATTGGATAGATGGAGAGAGACCCAACTCCTCTTAACCGTGGAGCAAAGTTCCTCATCAATTCTCAGTTGGAAGATGGCGACTGGCCACAACAAGTGAGTTTTTTAAATTTACCTGTTCACGCATTCTTTTGATTGGCATAATAAATTATTAAAGTAATTATAAGTTTTTGATTGATTAATTAATGTATGGATGGTTCTGACTTTTAATTTATTATATATATGTTCAGGAATTGACGGGAGCATCGCTGAAACACTGCATGCTACACTATCCAATGTATAGAAATGTATTTCCCACGTGGGCTCTCTCGGAATATCACAAGCGACTTTCGTACGTGGCTCTTTGATATGTTTGCCCAAGATATCCTTAAAGCCGACAGTTATGGGATTAATTTTTAAAAAATTTAAGCGTTATTTAAAGAGTTATTCTCTTTCAATTAATATCTTTTTATACATACATGCAATAATTAAATCTTAAAATGATACTTAAGAGGGCTAAACCACTATCATTTATGCCACATCCACTTGGTGACTCTTTGATATATTGCTTATGCTTATATATGTGCGCACAATTATCTTATCTTAATATTATATATAATGAATAATATTGTTATTAATTTTGAACGAGTTATTGTCATTGTTAATATGTTGTTGTTAATTTTAGACAAATTATTATTGTTGTTACTATCTAAATAATATTCCCTCTATCCTAAATTATAAGACACTTTTTAAAAAAAAATTTGCATCTCAAAATATAGACATTTTAATAAAAGCAAGGTTTCATTAATGATAGTTTTTTAATATTATCCATTCCTTATATTCTTTATTTTTAATATTCTTTTATCAATGACTATTAAATGAAAGGTATTTTTAAAAGTTTATATTTTTGTCTTAAAAAAGAAGGGTTGTAAAGTGTATTTAATAAACTTTATTGATATATAAAATTTTATCTAAAAGTGTTTTATAATTTGAGACAGAGGGAGTAATTTGTCAATATTTGAACATGACTTGTCAATATTTAAAAAATAAGGTGTTCATTTCTAGTTTATTCTATTTTTTTACAACTTTTTCATTGAATATGAACTAATTATTAATATTATGTCCAATAAAGTAATACACGTATTATAAATTTAATTTTCAAGCACTTCCATAAGTTGTTTATTCTGGATGAATTATTTATTATTAATATCTAAATAATAATTTGTTAATATTTGAATATAACTTGTTAATATATAAAAAAAGTTATTAGTTTCTAATTTTTTTCATTTTATACAATATGTTCCTTGAATATCAATAAATTATTAACATCCAAGATATATGAGAACTTCCTTACAAAGTGCTCCTATTGAATGCTAATTTTTTTAATGGTTAACAACTGCTCATTCAATCCTCTTTACAAATCATCTCTATCAATTTCATCAATGCCAATGCAAACAAAGTTAAAAAAATAAAAGTGTATAAAATTCTAAATATGTCCTCATATAACAAATCAAAAAAATAATGGTATATTAATTTCTCTCTCTTATGAAGTGTAATTTTAAAAATATTTTTCAAATATTCCCTAACAAATTGCATCATAACTTATGAATAGGATTAATAAACCTTTGAAAATGTATTTTATAAATGGAATTGGAGGAAGTAAGTCTTTTTCATACAGGAATGCTTATGGATTTTTTTATTAGAAAAATAAAAATGTTAAACACTCATGAAACGCTTTTTTTTTTATAAACCTTGCTTGATCCAAAATATATTATCAAGCATTGGATAATTTTTATATTTATTTTTTTAATTATACTTCTACTTCATTTATTACTTTTTTTGTACAAATTATGCGTTGAAATTTTAATTATTATTATCAACACTTTTATATAGGGTATTTAATGAAGGTATAAATAAAAAGATGTTATTATTTTTAACAATTTAAATTTTCAATTAATATTATTTATAAACAGTGAATTAGTTAACTATGATTTACATTATAGTTAGAATAGAGTTCAGGTTCTTGTGTAAATTAATCACTTGATGAAGAAGAACGGAGAAAAAGGAGAAAAAGAAAAAGAAAACTCAAATTTACTATCCAATAAAGTAGATAAGATATCATATTAATTGAATCATGAAATAAAAAAAAGAATTGAGCCATTGTAATTTTGCTGATTTCAAACAATTTCAAATCCTCAGCCTTTCTTTTAATATTATTTGACCATATAATTGGGTCCATTGTCCTCAGGCAAGAAATCTTGTTTTTGTAATTTCTATCCTGGCCACTTTTCTGCCTTGTTGCACTCATTGATGATCTGAAACAACAAAGTCGTATTACTTAAAACATGGGTTTATAAACAGACTCATTGTAATATCTAATGGCTTGTGTGTTATTGTACCAATCCTTTATCCTGAGGGAGACGAGAATCCACATACATGATCAAGAATGCACTTCAACAGATTTCTTATAGCTCGTTCTCTTGCTTCTTCATCTTTATATCCATTCTCAATTGGATCCACATGCTGTAAGATTAAAATATATATTATGATAGTGATAAAAAATGCACTGCTATAGCAAGACAAGCAGCATCATTGGACGATAAATCCCTGATATCAATTGCTTCAATTCTTAATTGACAACATAAAAAAAGTGAAGTAAAGTAACATGTAATTAGGAGAAACAATAGGACTACCTGGATAACTAATGCACAGGACTGTGTAGTAACCAAAAAGTTCTTATCTAGAGGAACTTTCTTATGCCAAAACCGCTCATATATCAAAACTGCAATGGTGTTGTCAAACTTCTCTCCCGGTGGAACCAAGTTCATATCAACTATAGTTCTTCCTTGATTTTGACTGACAGCACTTGCACCCATTGTCTTCACCCAACTCTATTCTAAATATGTGCCTGATGCAACCTCAATCTCTAAATTCATTCATTACTAGAAAAATACATAAGGTGCAACATTCAAGATAAGTTTGACTTTCATGGGAAAGACACAGCCACAAGGTGAACCAAAAGGGGTTGCAATGAGTAGGTCTATACAAATTTAGTCATAACCTTCTAGAGACCTCATGTTAAAATGAGTATATAATAAGTTACATATTAGGAGGGCAAATGAAAATGCAATCATGCAGTCCAATCAGGTAAATAAATTATTTGACAGCATTCAAACCTTTAATTTAGCTGCTAATTAATCTTATTTACTGCTACCAGCATTCATGAAGTTCTCGACTTTGGCTGCCAATTAATCTCATTCACTGCTACCTCCACAAGAATCCCATCCAAGAGTTAGTTCATAGACAACTCAAGATTCAAATTGCAAGTATGAGAACGGTTTCCTTTCCCATAAAACTGTTAGAAAGATTCAAAATTTTTTCTACCCTCCAAATGATGAATCAAGGCTGTAAGAAATAAATGGAAGGGTGGCATACCTTGCCATTATCCAGAACTTGAGCTCAAGGGAGAGATCTGCAATGTCTAGCTTTTCTAATCTTTCTCAGTATTCTCTAATTATTTACTCTCTGAACTGATCGTGGAGACATTTTTTAAGTCTAAGCAGTTTGGGTTCGACTATTATTGCCGAACTGGGGAGTGTTAGGACTAGATTTCACTGAAGCCGTCATTCTTACCTAGATCATCATTGCCTAAGACCAATGACATAGGGAAGAGTGACCATAAAAGGAAAAAGCTATGAATCATTCTATTTTAGGTGAAAACATTTTCCCTGTATAAAATGTTCATATGGAAAACAATGACTCACCATTCTTGTCGGCCATCCTCACAAATTCTGTTGTGGGTAACCAAATCTTTTTTTCAGACTCAATAATATAGTCATTGAATGTATGACGGGCAGGACCATTCTTAAATAAACAGTTGAGATTATTACCATTACATAGAAATGATCTTAAAAAATTAGGAAGGGTGAAAGAATCTATATATATATATATATATATATATTGTTAATAAACAGAAACCTAAACAAAGCAAATGGTGTGTCCTTTAGGATGGAGGAGAATTTCCAGTAGAGAAAGCCGCCCTTAACTTCCTTCTCGAGGGGACTAACATAAGTGATGAGTCCAATGACATCTAAGAGGAATGAGTAATAGTAAGAGGTAATTAGCAGGAGGACAAATAGATAACCTCTTCAAATTTAAAATGGAGGGAAAAAACAGAGGGGGCCAAATAGAGGTACATAAAACAAAGTTGAATAAAATTTTAAGAAAGTAATAAAGGATGAATAGATAATAAAATACTTGGCGTCTGCGATACTTTGACGAGTGGATACGAAGATGAACTGTGATGAATACGAAGAGGGATCATGGGAACGAAGCTCGACCTCCATAAATTGGAAATGATATGAAAACTTTTGAATCGCTGGGCAGTAACTGAAGGGATTATTAGAATAAGCATTGGGAATAGGGGAAGATGTGAATGAAGTTGTAGAAATTGTTGAAGTTAATACACCCGTTTGAAATGAGAAATGGCATTTATGAGAATGCGAAAGGTAAATGGGGAAGATAGAACACTTGGTAGAAGAACAAATCCAATAAACCGCATAAGAGAATTGAAATTGAACCAAAGTAGGTTGACCAATGGGATTGAATATATGCTAACCAATTAGAGACCAATTACAAGATTTGTTAATATATATTGATAATGAAATTGAACCAAAGTAGGTTGGCCAATGGGAATGAATATATGCTGTACCAATTAGAGACCAATTACAAGATTTGTTAATATATATTGATTTAATAGAGAATGAATGATTGATTTGCTTTAAAGAAAAAACAAAAATCTTATACCCACATATAAAACGTGTGTTTATTAATTACATGAAATGTGAATGACAATTAAGTTCTAAAAAATAATAATAATGACAATTAGGTTCTTATAAATGACAAAATTTTCTAAAAACAATAAGTTGTAAATATTGATTTAAAATAATTACTCATGCAGGATTTTCAGTTACAGATAAGACATTTAAGTTTTAAATGTAACTCTTAGTTTGCAATTGAGATTGTTATTCACAAATGTTTGAATTAATATATAGGGGCTTTAGCATATTTAGCCAACATTATGTGGCTAAATAAAACTAATAACCCACCTTTTCCTAAATTAAGAGAATGGCCGTTTGTTAATTTCCTTATGTACCAAAAGATGAAATAACCCTTAAACACTACAATACCTTAATTGCCTTTCTCAAAGCAAAGACTTAGAGACTTGGCGATGAACGCAAAGGCAAGGCAAATCAGAGCTCTGCATTCATCTGGGAAAACATACGAACATAAGGCGAGGCGAGGCAGACTAGCTGCTATAAATTCAGGGTGAAAAATCACAAATGCTGCCAAGGTGGGGAACACTTGCTGCTATAGATTCAGGGTGAGGAAGTTCGGTTACACTGTGTTACTCTAGCCAAAGTTCAAGCGAGGATTTTACAGATATTTTGTCAATGGCACCAAAGAGGAAAAATTGTCTTACTTCACCTGGTATTTTTGCAGAATCATTGATATAAGGCTATATATCAGTTGCTTAGACATCTTGATTTGTTTATTATTAAGAGCTAAAAATACCCTACCCTGTATCAAAGCTTTTGGCTGTAACATATGCAATACCTTATATATCAAATTATTACTTATTTGAAGACTTAGTACATGTAATATTTCACGGGAAGATTGCAAAGCAGCATGTGCATAGACTAGTCAAGGAAGAATTTTTCATCTATTTCTTTAAGATACATCATATTTCTATTTTCATCTTCAAAGAAGCAATGAGTTTTTATTAAACTAATGAAATAGTTCATCTCAGATGTTTGAATATAGAATAACGATACCTAATCTTTTATGGACTTTATAAAATCATTTGCTACTTGATGCTTGGAACTCCCTAGCCAATGACATGGCTTCCTCAACATTTTTCATACACAATTTCCATCACATCAAGATATGTAGTTGTATCTTTCACAAGCATTTCCAGGTATAAACCATCCACATAATGATTGTTCAAATCCCATTTTTCATCATAAGAAATGATGAGATTAAGCATCTATCTATCTACAAGATGACATGATGTTGGTAAATTATCATTGATATGCTTTATTAATGAGATATTATAGTATATCAATGATATACTAACGTTAATGAGAAACACGAAAACACCAGACTCCTTTGCCTAAATCAGATTAAACTAGGTTTGAAAAAAATTACAAACGCCTTAGCTAATCATAGAAAATCAAATAACTGAAATAAAAAAATGAAAATCATGAACAATGAGAAAATAATATATTTTCTGTTTGAAATTCAAGCAAATTACATGATCAATGACAACAAAATAATAGATTAGGAACAGATGATTTACTAATTCAGTGGAGATATTACCAGGTATATGAAGACGATGAAAATTTGATTATGAATAAGACTTTTCAACCTCCAAATAAGAGAATACAAGACAACTTTTATTCTATAATGCAGTTTCCTCTTTAATGTGATGATAATGTTTGGGAAAAATAGAGAAAATAAACAGAGAGAGGAAAGCACTATATGATAAGAAATATTATGCAATTTGTGATGAAGATGGTGAAGAAAATAGCCGTACAAATGAAGAAATAAAATCAAAGGAAATTAAATAAAAATAAATTCAGTTATATTCTGTTTTAATAAAAATAACTATACAAATTTGAGGATAAAGAAGTAAAAACACTTCTAATTTATTTTTGAATGGGCCATATTCTAAAATATTCAAAAACTTCTTTCATAATTTATGGGAGTTGTATTTTTTTAGGCTATTGAGCCAATTTTCTCTAATATATATGTGCAACTCTTTTTAAGAAAATTTTGTTGATAATTTAACTGTTGTTAATTTAATCTTTCATGATTTTATTGTCGTTCTCCCTTATAGGCTGACTATTTTTGGCTGACTATTTTTGGGATCATTTTAAGGAGGTAAAGACACTTATGGTTTCGAATATGATCATTAAGGACCTCTGTTCTTTACTAATCTTAACATAATAATGCTAAGACCAAAATAATAATAAAATCTAAAGATTATACATGAAAATAAAATATTTTAGACAACATTTAATTATGTTCTCTCATTATAAATATCAAATTTATAGTCAATTGCATCAACTATGTAATTAAACTATTTAATACTCTATTTACTCAAAAATGTAATGCATTTTAATCTTTTAAGGTGTAACTATTATTTTTTTAAATGTTCCTATTAAATAAATTATTTTACATTTATTTTATGGTGAAACGTTTTATTAAATAGAGATAAATATGAGAATATAAAGTTTATTTAAAAATAAGTAATTATTTTATTGAGAGATGAGATTCTGTTAAAAATATTTTATATTTTTTAACGGAGTGAGTATCAACGATGAATAATCAAAATCATCAAGTATGCCATAATAATTATACTGTCTAGTCCAATCAATAAAAGCTTTTATTATCAACTCAAATCATTAATAAATAATCAAACACACATATAAGATTAAAGAAAAACAAACCACAAAACAAAAACAATAATAATAATATAGTTTAGGATTATTGAGATTTAAAAAAAAAAACACACAATGAAAACAAGTTCTTGGCCAGTTTTCATCAGTTCTTACTAGTTCCTAATCTATTCACTTTTACCTAATCGATTCAGTGAAAACACACACATATAGGGATTGAACGGACTGTCATAAGCTAGATCTCTGTCGAATCAATCAATCCGGTCCGATTTTGGCAATATTGTATATTTTTGATAAGGTGGTGGCATTCCATTTCCGTAGCATTTTTCCTAATCAATATATAAAAGACCTTACTCTTTAATTAATTGTGATTTTTGAAATTTGCCAACTTGATGTGGTCCCAATTGTCATTTTCTGTTTATTTATTATAGCTTGCCTTGTTTAAATTTTGCATGTGAAAGATCAGGCCAAAAATAAATAAAAATTAGGAAAATTTGCAAGTGAGAGGATACCGTGTCAAAATGTTACACATAGCTATTAGCTACATATGGGCTACGGTAATATTGGTGGATAAATATTAATAAAAAATAATTTGAAAATTAAAATGATTTCTTTGCATTATGGAAATAAGTTAGCAGGCATATGACTATATATCTTATCCTTTCTTCAAACACACAATTCCACTTTTTTGGTTTTCTGATCAGAGGATCCATTACATTTACGCAAGTCGTTATGCCATAAATATTAGAAACACCAAATGCATTTACTCTCCACCTTCATTCTTTGAGCTTTTCATAAAATGTGCATCTTATCAAATGTTTTGGAAACAATTCCGAACTATAATAAAAAACTATAAAAATATTTTTTTATATTCTGAAAATATTGTTCAAATTAATTTTTAACAGATTAAATTTATTTATTTGTTACCTAACATAATGAAAATAATATTATTATAATATTAAATATCAACCATTGAAGTAGATATGTAAGAATAAGAAAGATAAGAAGAGAGTAAGAAAAAGGATTGAAAAATCAAGGTAGCATGCTTATATTTCACCAAAATCTAATTTAAGTAGACTAAATGAGCTACCAACAAGTACGTAGTTCAATGATAAGGAGTTGTGCTAACTTAATCAATGATCTTGAGTTTAAATTTGAGATATGCAATTATATTAGATACTCATTCGGAAAACTTTTACCACTAATATGATCTTACTTGGCTTAGCCCATGAATAATGTATACATATATAAATAAAGATTGATTGGGCTATCTTTTTTTGTTTGGTGAAATCTTAAAATAATATAAATCAATGATCTAAGGTAACCCAAGTTCCTCATAATATTTATAAGATTTATTGATAACTAAATATGGCACATTGACGAATGAATAAAACACAAAATGACAACTTCTGTTAATTGTCAACGGACTTTTTAACATTTAATTATATTGCAACGACTTCAACACTATTTTTTATTTTTATTATAGTTTCTGATGAGAAGCTATACAATTCTCATTTTTTCCTCCAAAATGTAGATTATTATAATACACCCCATACATAAACAAGTTAATTTTTTAAATAATTATGTATGGATCTTGTATAATGGACTTATTTACAAATAAGTCTTACAAATTTTGAAAATCACAACCAAAAGGGACCTGAGTGTATACATTATATCAATCAAATAACTAATTTACAACTATTTCATTAGTAATTTATAACTACAATTTTAATTTTTTATAATTATAAGTTCACATATCCAATAGTTAAACAATCATGTGTTATTAATAAAGTTTAACATTAATTATTTACGATTACTTCATCAGTAATTTACAACAATATTTTCAACTTTTACACAATTGTAACTTAAAATATTTTATAGTTAAACTGATTAGTTTAATTATTGAATATATGAAGTTATAGTTGTAAAAAAACTATAGCTATAAGTAAATTATTGATGAAATAGTTATAAGTTATTTGACAGATGTAATGTGCGTGTATATATATATATATATATTTAATAGAGACATTATTTTTTTATTTTAATTTTAAATTACACTCAAGTTACGAGGAATTTAGTTGTAGTTTTTGAATTTTGGAAGACTTATTTATAAATAAATTTGCTCCACACGAGACTTGTTTGAAAATTTTCCTTAATTTTTTCTGGACCTCCACGTGCTAATACATATCGGCTCTGGTTGGTTTACTTTCCAAACCTAGGTTGGATGGTAAGAAGTCCATTATCCCCATTAATATCATGTTTGGGAAAAAATGGGCAGAAGTGCGGTAGAGCCAAAACGCACCGTGTTATACTCAACACGTCGCCTCCTGCGCCTGCAATTGCTGCCATCACCGTCAGTGAAGGTGGCCGTGGATTCCGTCGAGTTTGATGTCACTGTTTGTTTCCGTCGAAGTTGACGGAGAGCTAGAGAGAGATATGGCCAAACATATGTTTGGGGGTCAAACTCAAATAGCTCATTGCAAAGCACATGGAAAGGACTGGAAGTGAAGTCGGAGACAGAGATAGGTGGATAGATAAAAACCCAGAAAGTAAAATGCTCTTACTAAGAATTGCAATAAAAATTTGATATTGGGTTCCCTCGGAAAAAATATATAATATTGGGAGGTGAGTACTATCAACACCAACGAATCTATTTTAGCTTTCTAAATATTTTCAATTTTATTATTTAATTCTATATTTTTAAAACTTAAGATTTTTTTATTTATCAATGCATTTTATATTTATGATTGAGTTTTTAAAATTATAATTTTAAGTTTAATATTTTTTAAAAATGTCAAAATAGTCACAAAAATATTTAAAAGAAAACTCATGTCAATTTTTGTCATTATATATTTCAATTGATTTTTAAATTAAATCATCCAAGTAAGTTTTAATTTGTTCCATTCACTTCTGAAAAAATATATTCAAACATAAATTACATTAAAATTATAGATTTTTCTTTTCCTAATCTCAGTTGAGTATAACTTCAATTATGGACTTTTTTCATCCAAACATACTAGAATCTCATGCCATCTCAGATTCCACAGTAACAAGGTACTAAAAACTGAAACTATTAAGTTAATCGTTAAAGGATTAATAATTAAAATTAGAGCCAAACGTGATCAAACCATTATAAATAAACATTTTGTTAAATCGGTTAAAACATTGATTTCATAATTTACGAGTTCAGACCGAGCAGATTAATAATCCAGATTTCCATACTATACATTAAACTTTAAAGTAGTAAGTATCTGGTACCCCTCAGTGGAAGAAAACACGCTTTTCAGAAACTGTAATGATTGCATGCAATTAAGCTCTCTCGCTCTAAGTTAATATTGTTATTATTGCCACCAAATAGCTATACATACAACAACAGGCTAGTGTCGCGCTATAGCTTCAATCACATTATAAAACTCAAGTGTACGTGTTTACTTGTTGTTATATATGTGTGCGTGTGTGTGTGTATTGCTTATATATATATATATATAATTGTTATAGGCTTTGCTAGTTGGAGAGGAAGAAGATGTGGAGGCTGAAGGAGCAGAGGGAGGGACTGACCCTTACATTTTCAGTAGCAACAACTTCGTGGGGAGACAGACATGGGAGTTTCACGCAGAAGATGGAACCAAAGAGGAAAGAGACCAAGTTGATGCTGCTCGTCGAAACTTCTCCTCCAATCGCTTCCGTTTCAGAGCCTGTAGTGCGCGTCTTTAGCGATTCCGGATCCCTTTCTTCGATTCTAGCATACACAAATTTGATAAATAATGATAAAATTTTACCATTTCGAGATTTTAAAATATAAAAATGTTTTTTATTTTATATAAAAACTAATGATACAATGAAAAGAAGAAATTGAGAAGAATGGGCATTAGAGGGAGGCATATTAAAAACCCCAAAACTAGGCTTAAACATGATTCATGGATAGGAAGGACTTCAAAACGTCAAATTAATTGGTGTGTTGACATTCGGAATCAGTTTCGGTGCTCATCTTAAGATGAGCACCATGGTGCTCAGCACCAAAACACTGCCGTTTGGCAGTGTTTTTTTTTTTTTTTGCTTTTTTAAACTATAAATTTATTATAATAATAAATAAATATTATAAAATTATTATTTTAATATTTAATAAACAAATAAATATTAAGATGTTAAAATTAAATATGAATAGATTAACTCATTAAAATATGATTTGAATAGTTTATATATAAATTTTAATCTGAACAGTTCAGAACTGTATTGAAAATATTAAAATTATAAATAAAAATAATTTTTTATTTTATGAATTTTGCATAGTTATTTATCTATGAGAGATAATATCATTCAAAGCATAGTTAGATGTTAAATATAAGTACTTCTCTTAATAAAAATTCAAATATTGATTTATTACAGTGTAAGAAATTAACTCATTTTATTAGATTCAACTCTTATTTTAAATTATTCAGATCATTTTTTATTTTTCAGTACAGTTTTCAATGCTCAGAGCAAAATTTTCATTCAAATTATTTAGGTTCAATTTTAACATCTTAATATTTATTAGTTTATTAAATATTAAAATAATAATTTTATAATAATTATTTATTATTATAATAAATTTATGGTTTAAAAAAAGGGAAACAAAAAAAAAACACTGCCAAACGGCAGTGTTTTGGTGCTGAGCACCACGGTGCTCATCTTAGGATGAGCACCGAAACCGAGTCCGTTGACATTCGATGCAGTTTTTGAGAGAGAAGGATTTTAAACAAACAATACCAAATGTGAAGATGAAAGAAGAGGAAAGCACATCTGAAAAAGCAATGAACACAGTGAAATTACTTATCCGCCTTGCAATCTAAGGATGGCCACTGGCCTGCTCAAATTGGTGGACCTCTCTTCTATATCCAACCCTTGGTATGTTTGAGCTTTTAGCCTTTCTACTCGACTTCATCTCAATTCTTTATAAAGAACTACACAATAATTTATTGCATATTAACTAATTAAAGAAAATGGTACGTTGCAGATATTTTGTTTGTATATCACAGGGCGAATTGAGACTGTGTTTCCGAAAGAGTATAAGAAAGAGATTCTACATTACTTGTACAGTCAGCAAGTGAAGTTTCAAATAAATTTAATTCATTTAACAAAGTATGAACATTTGATAAATGAAACAATTAATTGACTTTGATTGTTGCTATATGAATTAATGAAACATGCATGGAAATTAATAATGAAGAATGACAATGGAGGGTGTGGGGATTGAATATCGAGGGTCATGTCACGGGTCTCATATTGGGGAGTTTCATAAGTAGTGTAGAGTTTATAAATTCAATGGACTCTCTCACCCAATAAACTAGTCTTTTGAGATAGACTTTTCTTTAAACTTATACTCATGACATTGGTACTTTTGTTAAGAGTTGCTGTTCGTGAAAAGGGCCTCCCATAAAGGGGCTGATCCATCGAAGGTTGAATGAAGCACCATGAAGTGTAAGCTGTCATGGATGTAAGCTCTTATAAGGTGGGTTATGTCATGAGTTTCATATCGAGAGGCTATATTGATAGAATGTGATTTATAAGTCAACTGCACGCCCTCCTTTATGAAATGCTTTTTTAGGGGTGAGTTCTACATGGAGGGCTTGTGATCGTGCTGGCTAAGGGGTGGGCTATGCTATGAGTCCCATATTGAGAGGCTATATTGGTGAAGTGTGATTTATAAATTAGCCAGACACCCTCCCCCTATTAGGCATATTTTGGGAGTAAGTTCTATCCGAAGGGCTTGTGGTCACATTGGTGCTTTCATTAAAAGGCTGGTGTCATGAAAATGGCTACACACGAAGGGTTCTGACTGTAAAAGGTAGAGTGGAGTGTCATGGAGTGAAACTGTCGGCTCTCGACGGGGTGACATTGTCACAAGTCCCACATCAGAGAGCCTCACAAGTGGTATGGGATTTATAAGTTTAAGGGACTCTGGCTTTCACCTAATAAGCCCCTTAAATATATAATCTCGCTCCCGCTCCATGACAACTCACTCGGCCACGATAAGTCAGAGCTCTCTATGGGCAGCCCTTTCTAAGAACACAAGCCTAAAGGGAGTGGTATCACTACCCAACAAACTAACTTGTTGGGCATGAGAGCCCCTTAAACTTATAAACTTTACATTACTTGTAAGGCTCCTTGATATGGGATTAGTGATAATGTCACCTTGTTAAGAGCCGACATCTATGGTGGCTCCATTTCATAGTATTTCACTCAGCCTTTTATCAGTCAAAACCCTCTATGTGTAGCTTTTTTCATGACATTGGCCTCTCAATGAAAGCACCAATTTTATGAACACAAGTCTAAAGGGAGAGCCCTTCTCGAAAGACTAGCTTATTAGGTAGGAGAGTCTCCTTAAACTTATAAACTCCATACCACTTATGAGGTTTCTCAATGTGAAACTCATGACAATGCCACCCTGTCGAAAGCCAATGTCCTCAGTGGCTCCGCTCCACGAAACTTCACTCGGCCTCTTGTCAGTCAAAACCCTCCATAGGTGGCCCTTTTTATGACACCAACCTCTCAATAAAAGCACCAATGTGACAAGCACAAGCTTAAAGAGAAAGCACATAAAAAAAAACTAGCCTATTAGATGAGAGAGTCCTTTAAATTTATAAACCCTATACTACTTATGAGGCTCACCGATATGGAACTCATGATAGGTCACAGTACCATATTTTGCACAACTCTCAACTATTCACATTCTTAGAGAAGGACCTGATGGAGGAGAAGACAATCCTTGTGTTAAAATGTAGTCAAATACACTAATATTTCCTATACGCTTTTAGTCCTATTTATAAAGTAAATAACTTAATTTTGTATCATATTTATAAGGTATGTTATTAACTTTCACAATTCTTTTTTACCTTCTCACTAAATTCTAGTGAGAGTATGTGATTAAAGTATTATATATAAGGCCCCTTTAATTTGTTTCAACTTATTTTATTAAAAAAAATTACTTTTGTTTAAATCAATTTTATAAGTTTTTATTATATTTGTTTAAATTTTTAAAAATGATCAGAATCTAAAAAGATATTTATTTTTAATTATTTTAAGAAACTACTTGTGGTAGATGAGGGAGAATATTTTAAAAAGACAGTGCGCAAAGATATCATAAAATTTTAAAATAAGTAAACAATAAATTATTTTTATAAAACAAGAATCAAAGAAAATATCATAAAATTTAAAAATAACTACATAATAATCACTTTTTATTATGGTGATCAAACATAAAATAACATATGCCTTTTATGAAATCTCTACAAAATAAGTAGGAGTATTTTTTTTTATAAAATCTCTAAATTATCTAAAAGTTACTTATTTTTTTATTTTAAACAAACAGGTCCTTAATAGGAATGGAGTTGAAAATTTATTAGATGTTCCAAGAGAGTTAACTAGTTTTAATGTTTTTCTTAATTGTGATAAAATTTATTAAAAATGACTAATAAATAATATAGGAAGCACCGAAGGAGCACTTTGTATAACTATTACGTCATGTTTTGAAGAGTGAAAGTTAAACTAAAATGGGAATTGAAACTACTTTTTGCTTGTTTGTTGGGTTGTTTAAGAGATGAACTTAGTGTTAATGTCTTGTTGTTTTAGTAATAATGCTATCTCTTTTACTTGGAAAATATTATAAGTTTGAATTTAGCATTGATATATGGGTTAATGAGTAAATAAAACTCTAAATTCTTACTCAATAATTGACTTGAATCTTGAACTCTTAAAATATATAAAATAAACTTTAAATTTTTAAATTCGTAGTAAAATAAACTCTAACCTTTAACTTTTTTAACGTCGTTATTGTTTATATGGATACTGTATCAATCAGGGTTAAATTTATAAAAAAATAAACTTTGAACAGTACACGCGTGAACAATAATAATGTTGAAAAGTTAACGATCAAGTTTATTTTGCTAAGAATTTAAAATTTTAAGATTTATTTTATATATTTTAAAAGTTTAGAATTCAAGGTGATTTTCGAACAATAATTCAGGATCGTATTTGCTTATTAATCCTTGATATATTTGTAAGCTTCTCTCTTTTATTTGAAAGAGGGCTATGTTAGTTAATTTTTTTTTTAAGGATAAAAAACAGATGGACATGCCATTGTTGAATGAAGTAATCAAACATTAGACCATGAGTTTTGTATTATCCTCTTCCTATGATCCTATCAATAATACTCAGGGCGGGTCTATTAGTTCTTTAGTAAATACTCCCTTTAGTTAAAATTATAAGACTTTTTTTTAATTTATCTTGATTCAAAATATAAGATCCTTAGTAAGTTTTGCAGTTTTTTTTCTTATTTGACCTTTGTATTTATTAACTTGATTTACTATGTAACCTTATTGGTATTTATTACAATTTTTTCACTCTTTATAATAACTAAAACTTTACTGGTCTACAAGGTGATTCACACTTTCTTATATTATAATATTTCATTAAAAAATATTACCTCTCTTATTTAATTTATTTTTGAAAATTAAAAAAAGGTAAAGAATTTTTATGATATTTATAACTAAAAATGAAAATATAATTGAATTTTATTATTTAAATTATAATTAAAAATGTTTTATATTTCAAACCGAAGAGTAATTAAATGCGAAGGAATCTTACGGGTCGTCAATGTCTCAACCCAACGATTACTAAAATTGACAACGATGTTACGTCACGGTTGTGCGGATGGTGGTTGATGTAGATGGTAATTACTCCTTGCAGTACCGTATGCTTCCTTCCTTTAAAAATATAATTTATTTTTTAAGAAAATTAAATGTTAAAAAATATAAAATATTTTTAATTTTTTAATATACCCTCTCTGTTTTAAAGTATAAAAAACTTTTAAATAAAATTTTATATACAAATAAATATCAGTAAATATATTTAACAATTTTATTTTTTAAAATAAAAATATAAACTTTTAAAAATACTTATAATTAATATATTAAAAAGAAAACGGATAAAAATTAATTATAGAGAGAGAGAAAAACGATAACATTGAAATTGGTGTATTTAATAAAATCTTAATCTACTCAAAATGTTTTATATTTTGAGACAGAAAAAATTCCTTCAAAATTGTCTTATAATTTGGAACGGAGAGAGTATAATCATTTTCTTTTTTTTTCAAGCACCCATATTCAATAAATCATTTTATATTTATTTTAAAATAAAACATCCTATTAATAGGGATAAATATAATATGATATGATTAGTTTGAAAATAAGTAATAATTTATTGGAGTAAGATTAATTAAAATACTTTATATTTTAAGATAGAGGGAGTACAAGATAAAATTAAAGGAAAAATTATTTAGTATATAAGATAGGAAGAAAAGTCCTACCACAAGACATGTTGCTAATTTTTTATTATAAATTTTTTTTTTTAGATTGTATTATATGTTGTGGCGAGAAATTATGTTATTACGAGCTTAATTAATACTCAAAAATGTAAAAAGAAAAATGTATGAAATTCAGAAGATATAAACTTAAAATATCCTTTAATTAACACTCCATTTATAAAAAAATATTAAAGAAAGGTAATATAACAGGAAGGATAATTATATTAAAAAAGCATAATTAATAAAATTTTATTTTTATTAGAGTATATCATATTTTGTAATGTTAAATTTCTCTTAAAAGAATTTTATAATTCAGGAAGGAGAAAGTAAATAAATTAACCATGTGTAATTAATAAGTATAGAATTTGGAACGCACAATTCCAAAGACAACGTTGTCATTTAATGATTAAAATTTAATGCATGAATAAAAGAAATACTACAATAAAGAGGAGTATTATGGATCAGAGAAGGTAAATATTTACTAGTGAATCTCAAAAAAATCTAAAAATTCTCTACAAGTTTTTTAGGCTGAACTGAAATAAAATTTATGGTTGAAAAAACTGAAATACCCTTCTACAAACTTAACAAGTAAAAACTTTTTTTTGTGAAGTATGTAAATGTTATTCCTTCCATTTAAAAATGTAATATATTTTTTGAGAAGTTGAATGTTAAAATATGTAAAGCATTTTTAATCTTTCAAGTTATAATCATTGTCTTTTTTTTTAAACTGCCTCCATTGATAGTGACTTTATATTTATTATAAAGTCTTTAATAAGGGTAAATATGAAAAGATATGATTAATTTGAAGTCAGTAATTATTTTATTAAGGATAAAATTTAATTAAAAATATCTTATATTTTTAATGAAAGAGTATGTGTTAATCATGTTACATCACTTGTTATTTTTTTATGTTAATTGAAAAACCTTTGAAATGATATTGTAGCATAAATGTGGCAAGTTTATTTTAAAACTCCCTACAGTCAAGCACATTATCTGGTTACTACTAACTTTGCTTGTGCATAGTTTTTTGTCCTCAGAACAAACAAACCAAAAATATGTTGAACTGAATAAAAAAATTTAAAATTTATTAACTATATATAAACCTTTAATAAATTTTTAATTTTATTCTCATTAAAAATATATTTTTTTAATAACGCTAATTTTTTACCGATATTTAATAATAATAAAAAGGGTCACCTCATGATAAAAATTAATTATATGTCTTATAAATAAAATAAAATTTTTGTATCTGTTCCTTATGATTTTTTTTTTGTCAAGTCTTCCTTGTAATTTGACAAAAAGAAAAATTATTGTGCTTACGTAAAGTGATTGTTAGGAAATAATTAAAAAAAAATTATGACTGCCAGTTTTTCCCATCACCACATTATAGCCCTTGAGTTAGCTGCGCATTACCATAAAGTTGAGTGGCTGTTCGGCGTCCTCAGCACCACGCCATATTAAACCTGTCAACCACCCCACCCCCTTTTGCCTCCCTTGCAATTTACTTTTTCTTTTTTCTTTTTTCTTTTAATAAACAAAAAGTCTATATAAGTTAAATTTCGAGAGCTCAGAGCATGGCTTAGTTACAAATTATTTATTAATAAGATTTTTATATTGATAGTGAGATCTAATTTTACAACTTTGTGGGTCATGGATCAAAATGTTTTTCAATTGAATCAATTTTCATTGATTTTAGACTTGACATTTAGTCTCATCATTTTAATATTTTGAAGTCTATGGAACATTTTATAAGACATCGGATGAAAATTTTATTGCAGTCTTTTTAATTGTCCCTTTTAAATATCTGTTACACTTTTTATTTAATTTTTTTATTAAAACACAAGTTTACTCTAAGTAAAGTTTGAATTTTTTTTTACACAGGTTAATCAATTAAGGGAGAATTTTAAATAGAAATCAAGGATGTGATGTAATTACAAGTGGGTCTCAAAAAATTTTAAAATTTTAGTTTAGTCTAAAAATAAAAGTCAAAATAATTTTAATTGTGAAAAGGTTAAAGTACCTTTCATTTGTTATGTAAAATTATTAGTTCTTAACTTTCTTACCTCACTTATTAATTTACTAATATGAATTGCAAACTACATGAGTTGACATGTCAATAATTATATAAGTCTTGCCATTAGTTGTTTAATCATAAGCAGCAATATCAGTTGTTAAATTACTAACTTTACTTGTTAATTATTAATATTATATGTAAATTACTGACAGATCTTGTAACTTACAACTGATGTTAGTAAATTAACAAGTAGAGTTAGCAAATTAATAATAAATGTCATTACTTGTCTAACAAACGGATATAATTTGCAAGTGATATTGATAAATTAATAAGTCAATCAAGAAAATTAATAACTAGTGATTCTGCGTAATAAATGAAGAATACTTTAATTTTTTTATAGTTAAAATTATTTTTACTTTTATCCTCTTAAATTGAATTAAAATTTTAAAATTTTTTAGCTAAGAATTATATTACATTCCTTATCCTTGTTTAAAATTGTGAATTAACAACTCATGCTTTGACTTTATGGAAAAGATCAAAAGTGCTTTCTAAAAATAATAGAAAGAAATACTAATTTTAACATAATGTTTAAGAAAATGATATAAGCTTAATGCTAACTTGTTGGAGAGCCCATTTTCTAATTCCTATGTCAATTTTGGATTTTATTTAATCCATTATTAACATTATGTCATTTAAGAATGCAATAAGAAAGAGAGTTTAGATAATTTATAACTGATTTCAATTATCTCAAGTGATCTTTCAATTTTTTTTTAAATCACTATATATTTCTTATAGAGAAGTGGTGGCATTCCATAACATTTTTCCTGTCAGTGAAAGATGTCACTATTAAGTAGAATAAGTAATTGGTGTTAAGTTCAAATAAGCTCAAAAATTTTGGAACAGGGCTTAAAGAAAATGAGACTTTTTTACAATTGAAAAATTGAAGCCAAATCTAAGTAAGTTTGAGCTTGTCCTGAATATCTACATTTTTTTACTTTTTTATTCATACTACATATTAATATTAATTAATCTCTCAATCATTTTGCACTAAGTTACTATATGTATATATTTGATTACATTGTTAAGGATTTTTTCTTTAAAAAAATTAAAAAGATCCAGGAAGAATGACATTTTAGTCCTAATGGACTGATTTAATGTAAACAAAGTCCCAAAAGATTGAAAATGCTTACCAAGTCCCGCTGATCTTTCATGAAAAAGGAAAAGAAAGCATTATCTACCCCTGTAGCTGATATCATTAAATCCTTTCCTAACTTCCTGTCACAATCACATGTAGTATATGATGGCAATATTTATTATAAAGTAAATGCTTTTTTATTTAAAAATATAAAATATTTTTAATTAAATTTTATTGTTAATAAAATAATTATTATTTTTTAATTAACTTTATTTTTTTATATTTATTCTTATTAAACACTCTACAATAAATATAAAGTCATTATCACTATAGACACTTTTAAAAAAGGCATTGATTACATCTCGAAAGATAAAAAATACCTTATATTTTTAAAAATTTAAATTTTTAAAAAATAATTTATATTTTTAAATGAAGAGAGTATATATTTTCATTCCTGTTCCAAAAAAATATTTTTATAAAGTAGTTACTAAATTCCAAATCCTTTCTTCTCCCTTCTATGTGTGTGCACTTTTTTTTAAAGCATAAATTTAAAAATTCTACGTTCAATTTCTGAAAAAAAATTTTAAAAAGGATTTTATTTAAATATAAGGATAAATTATTATTAAATATCTCTTTCACCCCCTATAACTAATTTTTTTATAAAAAATATCTCACAAGTTATAGATTGTAAATTATAGTATATTTTGAATTTATAATTATATATTTCAAACCTTCATTTATGATCACTTGTATTTATAACTTCTTATGTCTTGATTTACAAAAAAAATTATGAACACATGATTTAATATTAAAATTATGTTCAATTGCAAGGATTTACAACTACAATTTTTTAAATTTGCAACTTATGATATTTTAATTTGCAATTCTGTTTCTTATTTTTAATCGTGAACACGTTATTTGACATAGAATTTTTTCTTGAAAAATTATTTGTCCAATTCAAAGAATTTGCCACCACACTTTCAGATTCTCAATTTGTAATACCCTACTTTGCAACTATGTTTCCCATTTTTAATTAGGATTGCACAATTAACATTGAATTGAATTTTCTCTTGAAGAATTATTTATTTAATTACATATATTCGCAGCTATGCCTCAGAATTTATATATTATTATACCTTGATTTGCAACTCCATTACCTATTTTTAATTAGGAACATCAGATTTAGTATCAAATTTTCTCTTGAACAATTACTTTTGCAGCATATCAGATGCATTCTTTATTATTATTATTATTATTATATTATTATTATTATTATTATTTGAATCAAAAGCTGAAATTCATTCAAGACCAATGTTTTGAAACCCGAACTGAACATCCAACCAGAAAGAGCAACGAGTCATAGTTTTTATGGTCTAACCGTTTGACTGGCAGTCGAACCCGGTGACATAAAAAATTAAATAAAAAATAAAATTTTATATGCACAATTATATAAATAAAACATTAATTTGTCAGTGGTGCTTGGGATCTCGATCCAAAAGCTAAATACTTGGATCGTTGGAGCTAGAGGTAGAGGCATGTCAATACAAGCTTGTGATCTCAAAGGAAAATGTTGGAACTGGAGGTATGCGATTATGTTAGGACTCACAAGCTTTCGATCTCGATGCTAAAGGTTAAATCTTTAAAACTGGAGGCAGATGTTGGAAGAGAAGTTAGAGATTGAGTTTTGGGCCATGAAGAAGAGATTAGAGATTAGAGAAGAGAAGAAAAGAGAGAATTAGTAATTAGAGAAGAAAAATTATGAATCTAAA
>NW_026555540.1:0-61488 GCF_029017545.1 Prosopis cineraria | reverse complement strand
TCCAATTTGATGTATGTACGTATATACTGCTAATATATAATAATAACTATATATAGCATCTGAGCTTTTGCTTGTCTTGAATCTAAGAACATGGATAAAATAGCATCGAATATGCCAATATACCATACTAGGTGCCTTTTAGTAATTCACTCTAATGTAGTCAAATTTATTAACACTTATATTTTAAATAATACTTGTGGAAGGTCTGAGTCTGAGTTATGTAACTTCCCGCCATTTTTTATACTTTCTATAGTTGGAAAATGACTGACATTGCTATTTATAAGGAAAACATAATTTGAGTCCCTGTACTTTTTTTAAAGTGCAGGGACCTCTAGTAAAACGTGAACAAAGTATACGGATCTAAAGTTATTTTTTCTTTTTCATATTTATATGCAAAAGATTGTTCAAGAACGAGAAGAAAGTGCAGAAAAAATAAAATGACATGCACTTGCTTCATTAGTGTACTAGTTAAACTTTTTAATATACATATTCCATTAAAATAAATAGATATAGTCTTGAAAACCTTTTACCTCATTCCAAAGTTAGCTTGGGCGTTAATAGGTAAAGCTTATTGGGAAAATCTCCAATTATGGGATTTGATTGGGAAATCAGCATGAGTAATGGGTGTCTTCTGGTAATATCATTGGTCATTAATTGACTAATTTTATGTAAATGTGATAGGATAAATAAATTCAATTTGTTCATTTATAGGCCGTATCATATGAAAGCTTAAATAGTATGAATTGGTTATTTTTTAACTCATTATGCCAATTCACTAATTTGTGGACTGTAAGTTACCTGATATTTCTTGCTATTTTTTTAGGTTCAAATTTTGTGGATGAAACAAAATTACCTGGAGGGGGCTCTTTTTTTTTTTGGTGGTAAGAGGGGCTCTGTTATTTTAGACCGGATAATATTGAATATAACATGTATCAAATATTCAAATGTCAGATAACTATTAAAGCAAAAAGGTCCAGAGGAGTTAAATTTTTTTTTTTTTGGGGGGGGGGGGGGGGGGCACGGGGGCAACGTGAATAACTAAAATTTCAGTGACGCGTTTTCACTTCTGCTATTTCCGGTTCCTACTTATCCTATACTTCTCAAATAATTTCAGTGACTGCATTTTCTGCACCTTGTATGTTTTGCAGCTACAAGGCTAAAGCCTAAAAGGCGATCACAGTAGCTTGTTACAATAATTGTGGATAAATTCAAATAGGTGGAGAATGATAAAAAATACTTTGAAAATATGTAAATGATTAGTAAGTATGGAAAAGTGATAATTATTTTTTATTATTTAGTTTTTAATATTTATTTGTTATTTCAATTTTTGATGGAATGACATGTTTGCCTTCAGTTGTTATGCAGTGCGAAATAACTACTGTAATTGAGCTATTGATAAAAACATAATAGAAAGAGATTGCTTTCTTTTTGCAATTTTTGTTTATCAATAACTGTAAATACTAAAAATTAGTCATTATCATATGTTAGGAAATGACTGCTTTAATTGATATTGATTAAAATGATTTCTTTTTACAATTTGTGAATTATATATGGAATAGAAAAATATTTCCTTTTTAAAAATGACTAATTTAATTGTATTTGATTGATAAATAAATATGCATAAAATAATTATTTTCTATAATGTTTTAGTTAATAATCTAATCAAAATAGTCATTTTTCAATGTATAATAATTACTGAGGGTGAATACATCATTTTGTCAAAAAAAATGCCATATAACTCCCTAAGAATTAAATAATAATCATTACATTATGTGATACTTTAACTATCATTTGTATATTTTAGAGGTATTTTTTATCATTTCTCCTAAGTTACAACCTCTTTGTTTCTTTCCTTTTTCTTCTCTTCTTTTTTTTTCTTTTTCCTTAGAGGGATTATTCCCATATATTCCTTTCAGCTTCACTTTTGGGCCTCGCAGCCTTTTTTTTTTAATTTTAAAAATAAGTGATTTTAGATTTTATAATATTTTTTATGTTTTTATTTATAAAAAATAACTTATTATTTAGTGGTTTTTAAATTATGATTTTTTTATTTCTATATTTTTACGAACATTCTTTCTATTCAGTGTGTCTTAAATTACTAAGTAATTTTTCAAAATAATTAAAAATTTATTCTTTCTGAAAAAACATTGCAAAACATATTAAAAGTAATTTAAACAAATTGAGTATTCATTTCTTTGTTTTAGGTTATTTTCCATTATATATAATATATTTTTTAAAAAATAGATGAATTAAGTAATTATATAGAATTTTCACTCTATAAATACATAATTATGTATTATTAAACGATTTAAATATAGGAAGATAATTATTAAAGAGTTACCTGCTATAAAAACCAAAGATCAGTACCAAATTAGAACTAAACAAAGTAGCTCATGCAAATTATACATCAACAGAAATGGATCTCTGGATTTGGTTTACATATATAAAAAAACCTTATATTATTATTTGATATGAATTAATTTTTTATTTTTTCTATTATATGTAATCAACAGTTGTAAAACCCTTGAATTTTAAATTGATTTATTACAACAAATAAAGTGATATCCAAATACTTAACTTTAAACCACTACTATCGCCAGAACAATTCTATTGAGATGAAAAAATATATTTTTAAAATTTTATATAGTAAAAAAAGAGTTTACCATCGCAATTAAAAACTAAATTAATTTTTAAATAGCTTACGATGGTTTAAAAAAATCTGAAGTAAAATCATTTGAAACTGATTACTATTATAAAAAGAATTAAATCTTAGTAAACAAGCTCATCATGATAAATACTAGTTTACTAAAATAAAAAAAAAAAAAAAGTACTCCATGAGATTGTATTTTCAAAACAAGGTTAGAAATTCAAATTTGACACTAAATACATACAACATGAAATTAGAGTTCTCAAGGGCAATTTAGTCTGAAAGATTATTTTTTTTTTTTTTCCCACAAATATCCTAACTCATTGATTCAGGTGTTCATCCAAGATAATACACATAATTTAGATTTTGGTTTTGGTTTGATACACAATATTTTGCAAATAGAAAATTAATTTACATCACACGTTTAGAGCCCAAACATTCTTTCCCAAACATTTAACATCATGGCTCACAAACCAAAGTCAACATTTAGGGTGAACAATGTGATCAACATGTCAATCATTATAAATAATACATATCAATCAATATTTCAACCAAATATAATAGAAACTACAACTAAATTATAGCTACCCAACACAATTATATAAACATGCTTAATAAAATATTATCTTATCTTCTAAAACATAATTTAAATACTTGAGGTCAAATCAAATGAGGCCATGTGTGTTGGACACAAATCTCTTGGGGGGGTTTTAATAAGCATAATAAAAATCAAGTGTCAATATGTTCTAATTAAACAAAATGAGCCCAAGTTAGCAAATATACATTAATTAACAAAAAGGAGGCATAACTAAAATAAACAGGTATCTCATACATTAAGTTTTAAACCTTCAGTGTTTCTTAAATAAACCTCAACGCATTACAAAAATCACCTTAAAAATTGAATCTTAAAAATTTTACTCACATAATTCAGGATTAATCTCATAAGTCGCAAATTTTAAATATTCTACATTTAGTACTCTATCCAAAATATTTATTTTGTGAATCCTTACCTCAACTAATAAATTAAATTAATTAATTCTCAATATAACCTCCAATAAACATAATCAATTCATTAAATTCGAAATAAACCACTACATTCATAATTAATCATTTCCTCAATTAACACCTTACTTTAACCCATCAAATCAATTGTTTCAATAAATCTAAATCATACAAACTTCAATTCCTAAATCCTTAACTCCATGACAATCTAAATAGTTAATAAAATCATCCAAACATTTGAAGTTTATCAAGTCCTAATTTTTCCTCATCAAGAGATTAGAAACTAAAAGAAGAAAATAAGTAAAAAAAATATTTAGAAAACTTATATGATAGTAGAATGTTTAAAATGACTTTAGAGTATTCTATTGTGATGCCTCACTTTCAAATCTTTCACTTCTAGACACTGGCTATTTAGAGCTGAAAAAATGGGTGGGCTCAACCTTTAAGCTTGATTTTTTATTTTTATCCCTTTTTTGAGGCTTAGCCTTTATTTAAAGAGCTCAAGGTTAGGCCTTTAAATCCTGTTCTAATAAAATTTAAAAAATTAAAATAAAAATAAGCACTCTAAATTAATTAAAATATTTTAAAATTAAAATAATTAAAATCGTCATAATCTTTTAGAAATTAAACAACACATGTTTAGAAGTTTAGTAAGAAAATTTAAATTTTGATTAAAAATAGTTCATTTTTTTATAAATACACAAACATAATAATTATAGAAAAATAAAATATATCAGAAATTTTATATTGTACATTGATATTTAATAAATTATATTAAATTAATTTAAAATAATTAAAATTAATAATAATGTAACGCGTGTAGGATCAGGGTTTCAGACGAGTAGGTCCTTTTTAGCTTCAAACGTATATTCTACAAAAAAAAAAGATTAATAATAATATAATAAGGCTTGAAGTGTTGTCCGGGTCCGAGCTCTTTTTTACTAAACTTATTAAAGTTAGATCCTCAAATCCTGTTACTTAAAAAAAAATATTTTTAAAATTTAAATTTTTATTTAAATAAAACCTTTAAGCTTGACCAAAATGCCCTTTATTTTCGACCCTATGACTATCTCCCTGTCCTCTTGCCCTGTTAACGCGCTCACGGTCTCGCATCGCGCGCGCAGGTGGAAGGACAGGGTTTTGTGGCTGGTCGGGTGTGGGTAATATATATTTGATTGAAAAGAAAAACAAGTAGGCAGCGCCCACATGACCTGCCTTTTTATTTGGATTTTGAATTATAAGTTAAATAAAAATTTTAAATTTTAAATTTTTATAATATACATTTTAAATTTTAATAATTAAAATTGATACAATTTTATCTCCACTGTTAAATTAAAGCAAAGATCCTTTTAAAAAAATGGAGTCTAATATACTATTAAGGGAAAAGAAAAGGAATGAAATTTAATGAAATTGCATATTGACTCCCCCTTTTGAAAAATAACAGACATTCAGTTTAATTTAATGATAAAAGTAAAATTATGCTAACTTTAATTATTTGGGATTCATGTACATTATAAAAGTTTAAAATTCAAGTTACCTTGAACATATAGTTTAGGATCCAAATTATATTAATCCTCGTTTTTAGGTCTTTTTATATTCTTTTAAATAACAACTTTTAAAAATAATTTATATATATATATGTATGTGTTTTTTTAAATTATATTTTTTATTTTAAAACTTTCTTAACATCTTGAAAAATTAAACTCTGTTATATTTCGTTCAAAAAATTTATTTAATATTTATATAATTAGAATACTATTTTTTAAGGAGACATAATTTACAATATTTTATTTAATCTCTATTTAAATATATAACCTCTTACAAGTAAAGTTATTTTTAGTCAAATAATTAGATGATAAATTTTAATTACCATAAAATAATTCTATTAAATTCAAATTAATATTGATACTTGCTACCCTAAATTTTGAATTTCTTCATAGACTAATACTTAAATGTTTTAAAAATATAATTAGAATCAAATTATCATAATCTATTTTTTTTCTAATTTCATATTCTATTTCATTAAATCATAATCCTGTATGCCTCTACAGCTCAAACATATAGAAGTTGCTCTAAACCTTAAATTACTCAATAAATATCTTAACATTACTTAAATTTTAGCTGTAAAAATTTGGGAAGTTACACAAGCCCTATTAAAAACAACTCAAATATTTATAAAAATATAGTTCATTAATAAATTCAATATTAAAAATTAAAATTATTTATTTTTTATTTCAAGATTAAAAGAATGAATCATATCAGGGCTTGAATACATGCTAATTCATTTGCTGTGGGGCAAATCGTTTTCGTTTTTTTTTTTTTTGGCAAATACTGTATTTTTAACATTATAATTTTCGTTATGTTTAAAAATTTCTATATCCTTTGGCAGCAAAACTCAATTGGTGTGACAAAAGAGAGGACTTGGTCTCATTTTAGTTTTTCCCCCCTTGATTTTTATAATTTTTATGCAACACATGTAGCGTATTCCTCTGTTCTTTGTTTTTTTTTTTTTTTTGTGGGTCTAGTTAATTGCATAAAAAAGAAATGGGTTGGAATGGGGCGCTAATTGGACCAATACATTTTTTTTAATCAATACTTTGTCTTAGCCAACAGGCCTCCCTTAACATTCCCCAAATAACCTTATTTACCAAATAATAATAATAAAAAAATATAATAAAATTCTTTTAAAATATATAAATGACAATTTAATCATTTAAAGTGTCAAAATTCTCATGAAATTTTTAAAAAATTTTTATTATTAAATAAATTTATATAAATTATTAAATGATCCTTGTTGAAAATAAATAATTCACAATTTTTTTATTCACAATTTTTTTTATATTTATAATTTATCTTTTAAATTCACAATAATGCAATAACAAATCATAATTTTATATGTAAATTTTTTATTTTCTATTACATTATTGTTAATATAAGAAGAAATGTTACGAATTATTTATTTTTAATAAAAATAATATAATAATTTATATAAATTTATTAATGATAAAAAATTTTAAAAATTTTACATTTAAAGAATTAAATTATCATTTACATGTTTTAAAAAAATTATTATTTTTTTTAATAATATACCTCATGTTAAAAATAATAATAATAATAAATCAAGAAATTGTCGTTTCGGCAAAACTTACTCTTTTATTTTTTATTTATTTGTCGGATAAAAACGATGCCATCTCTCGGGCAGAATTACTACCGCCGCGTCGGCGATATAAAGGTGGTTGTCTTCCTTCTCCGGACCGTGCAAAATCTCCCTCCTCTCTCTGAATTCATACGCTCACTCTTTCTCTCTCTAAATCTGAAAACTCTTTCACTTTTTTCTGCACTCCATATCTATCCTTCCAACTAGGGTTTAAGTTTCGCACCAATGGCTTGTGTTGAATCCCTTTAGAATCATATTGTCTTGTCTGCTAATATAGATATATCTTCTATAGTCGAATTTCTGATATGGATGGAGAGAATAAGAGCGGTGGAGACGGCGGAGATGCCCCGATGGCGGCTCCGGCGCCGGCGCCCATTTCTACTGTGAACGCTCCACCACCGTTCCTTAGTAAGACGTATGACATGGTGGATGACCCGGCCTCTGATGCGATCGTGTCTTGGAGCCCAACCAACAATAGCTTTGTGGTTTGGAACCCTCCAGAGTTTGCCAGAGATCTCTTGCCTAAGTACTTCAAGCACAATAATTTCTCCAGCTTTGTGAGGCAGCTGAACACTTATGTATGTCTTCTTTCTCTTGCACCATTTTAAGATTCCTTGCACCATTATTTTTATGTTGAGTTAAATTGTTGTTAGTGTTTTCATGAGAATAGACTGTACTTTATCAGGGTACAGTATTTTGGTTTGAATGCTTTAGAGTTGATTTGGTTAAAAATTATCCTTAAATCAGTTTGGCAGTGAATTTGAATTGCAGTCTAAAATTGTTTGGGCCCACCTGTGGCAACAAAATAAGATTCTAAGTAGCAGTCTGTGTGCTATAATACTGAGGAGAAAGGGCGATCTTTTCTTTCTGCCTTGTTTCTTTGGCCGCAATCTACCATCCTGGTTCCTTTTCAAATAAGGGACATAGATGTCGATATGACTTTGGCATCTCTTCAGCTTTTCAACTGAGCCAAAAGCTGGACCAAGATGCGTAATTTTGCTTCTATGTATCAGAAGAATAGTTGGCCTATAAAAAAATCAAGTTTATCTCAGCTATCCTCCCAGCATTTAGTCAGCAAATAAATGGAGTAGAAAGGGGGGAAATTGAAAAAGAAATCAATTCTCAGGTTATCAGTCACTTGGTTTCTATTTTATTCGTGTATTATATGATAAAGGGCTATTAAAGCTGCCATAAGAGCCCAAATGAAGTTAGAAAATTTGGGATCGCTGGGAATATAATGAAATTACCTTACATGGTGAGTTTGTTGATATGCTTTTTAACCTGGCGTTGGCTCTTTATTAAATCGCCTATTGAGGAGAATGTCCCAGTGACAGGAAGAATTGAAAAGTTTTAGTTAATTATTCTCCTTGTGAATTATTGTAGTTTTGCTCTCCCCAGGATGAGTATTATGTAAGTTTCACAATTTTTTATTGCAAGAATAATATTATTTAGTTGTTCTATTTTTGGGTAGTGAGCACACAAGGCTTGGGCTTTGCTAGATATAATATGGGACTTTAGTGATCATTGATTCCATAGAAGAGGGTGATCCATTTGCTATCCATGTTGTGAAATGGATAATAATTTACTTTACTACCCAAGGATACTCATTTTGGTGAATAGAATAACTGCCTAAAGGCAACAGAGCTGCCTTTCATGCAGCTGTTATGCTTTCTGATGTTAATGTCACCTGAATTTTTCCTTGCAATTGGGATAATTAATAGCATTTTGCTTTTGTTTTGGAGCCTCTCATAGTGAATTTGGCATAAGCAAGTACTGAATCCTGGTATCTCAGGTTGCATTGAGTCGTGTCTTTTCTGTGAATCAATACGAGGTTGTTGCAAGCGGTTTTGTTATTTTAGTACTCGAACATCTATATGGTGCTCTTTCTACTGCATATTTGGTGAATTCTCTTTTGAATAGAAACCCAATTTTATTTATTAGTTCAATTGCTTTTTTTTTCGGAAGATAATTCCTGATTTTGCAGCATCCACTTAATGTAGACATTCTTACTATAGAAACTAAGATAGGTAATTTTCTGCATGGAAATGGTCCCATGTAGATTTAACTTCTTGCAGAATGATTGAAAATATCTGATATATTAACATTTGTGTTTCATTATTGATATTTTCAGCTCGACTAATATCAGAAGTAGCATTTTATAATTGATTGGAGAGTCTCTCTTTTGAAGCTGGTCCATAGGCCCATGAAATGAATAGATTTTAGATCTTCCCGAGTTATTTTATTGTTTTGCCAGACCCATTTGTGTTAATCTTTTGTTCTACATTTCAAGTTTAAGTTTGGCCAAGGATGCCTACTATAGCATTTGTGCGATTTGAATATTTGCATTGCAAGTGATTGTATTTGCCACGCATGCCTATTATATTGTTGGTACAATTTGATGTATTAAACCTCATGATCTTAAATAGGGTTTTCGAAAGGTGGATCCAGATCGATGGGAATTTGCAAATGAGGGCTTTTTAAGGGGTCAGAAGCACTTGCTTAAGAGTATTACTCGACGAAAACCTGCCCATGGCCATAATAATCAACAAGTACAGCAGTCACAAGGACATAGTTCTTCAGTAGGGGCATGTGTAGAAGTGGGGAAGTTTGGACTTGAAGAAGAGGTTGAGAGGCTTAAAAGAGATAAGAATGTGCTCATGCAGGAGCTTGTGAGGTTGAGGCAGCAGCAACAGACCACTGATAACCGGCTGCAGACAATGGTTCAGCGCCTTCAAGGAATGGAACAACGACAACAGCAAATGATGTCATTCCTTGCCAAGGCTGTACAGAGCCCTGGCTTTTTTGCTCAGTTTGTGCAACAGCAAAACGAGAGCAATAGACGCATAACTGAAGCCAACAAAAAACGGCGGCTTAAGCAGGAAGGTATTGCTGAAACAGAGTGTACTCCTTCTCCTGATGGACAAATTGTTAAGTATCAACCTCTTATGAATGAAGCGGCAAAAGCAATGCTAACGAAGATAATGAAATTGGATAGTTCACAGCTGGAATCTTTTAATAACAACCTTGATAACTACTTGATTGGGGATGGATCATCATCATCCAGTGCAATGGACAGCAGTAGCTCTTCAAGCTGGACTTCTGGAGTTACACTCCAAGAGGTCCAACCAACTTCAGTGCAGTCTTCTCACATTCCAGCTGCATCAGGAGCTTCAGGGCCCTTAGCTGACAAATCTGAAATCCCATCTACAAAAACTGCACCTGCTGTCTCTGCTTCTCAGGTAGGCGTCATAATACCTGAGCTTTCGCCCATACCAGAGATGGTGACAGAAAATGTTCTTGAAGAAAATTATGTCAGATCTGCGATGGACAATTCAGATCCTACTTCATTGGGACTGAATGAGTCATTGACCCCTGATGTTGGTAGCATTTCTCCTGATGCAGACATTGATGATTTGTTACGCAATCCTTCCTTTTGGGATGATTTTCTTTTGCAAAGTCCATTACCTGAGGATATTGAGATCATTGCTGCTGAAGCAGTGTCCAATGAGGTGCAGCCAATGGAAGACGGTTGGGACAAAGCTGAACACATGAGCCAACTTACAGAGCAGATGGGTCTTCTTTCTTCTGATCCAAGAGCAGGTTGATTGTCTTTATTAGGAATGTAGATTGTAGATTAATCTTTCATGTCGACTATAGTAAATCCTCTTCCAAACAATACATCAGTCATGTGTATGACATAATTCCATCTCCACTTGCCCACCTTGAAAGCTGATGCTTTTCCTTTGCAAATCCTGTATCTAGTTTGTATATGAGGCCCTAATCTAATCAAATTCTGGTTATTTATTTTTCCTTAGACTTTGTGTTGGATTAGCAGTGGAATCACGGTGGTCTCAAGATGTCATTATTAGGGCATATCTTTGTTTCTTATTACCATCGAAGCTTTTCCCCGGCATTGGTTTTATCTTCAGTTTAATATTTTATCTTCAAAAAAAGAGAGTGGATGGATCGAATGATACATGTAAATATATTTGGTGGAGTTACATTAGTAAATTACTCGTGATGGCGAGCTGTGTTACAGAAATCAAATAACAAGAAGCGGCTACAAAGGACACTTTGACTTCCTCTTCATAACTAGCTACAATTGGTGATAAACTCTAAGCATCCCCTGCCCACCCCTATCTGTGTCATCACAAACAGTTATTAGTGCTCTCATCGTCTCATGGCTCTCAAAACAGTCAGTCATTTCTTCCGTCCTAACCTGTTTTCTGATCACCTGCGCTCCTGCTTTATTTGTTAGTTGATTGGGCGAGTGAGGGCATAAACTATGAGTGCAAAAATTGTGAAAGAAATTTTTTTAGGAAAAAAAAAAAGGCTAATGAAGTTCAAAAATTACAGCGGCGGTGAGGGCAAATATTCGAAAATGGTGCCAATTTTTGAATTTCCTCAAAGCAAGTACATTAAGAAGTATGTAAATTTGCCACATACATTGCACTCGGCGGGTCTCCAAGACCAAAGCCATATTCATTATTTTGTTTAGGCTATATGATTGACCCCCCCACCAAGAATGGGCATCATCTGTTTAAATCTCTCTTTCGGATTTGCTACAAAAATGAAAATTTTTGAAGCACCCATCGGAAATTTTAAATGAAATAGAACAACGAGATCCTACGGCAAAGAAGCAATCACTAATAGTGTTTAGTTGGAGGGAGGGAGGAGATATTATAAAGAATTCAACTTACAAAAATTGGATAAGTGGAGTTAAAAGCTTCCAAGTAATTTTCTTGCTCTTTTATCTAACATCTTTTTGTTAAAATTTTATAGCCACATTTATCAATTTCTTTCAAATCTAACTCATTAAAATCTCCCCTCCCCTCCAATCCAACCAATCAGGGGATAAACGTCAATTACCAACTGAGCTCATTGAATACATTCATTCTTCGGTGCACAACCGTAGGCCCAATCAAGAACCACCAAGAAAGGTTTTTAGGTAAAGAGTCAGCATGGCCAATGTTCCTGGTGCATTAATTGGCGTAAGCACATCTAAAGAATGCAATTTCTTTTATTAAAATATATAAGTGAATCGTTAGACAACAATCAAGTTGTGACACATCCTTAAAACCCAAACACCAACTTAGAGAAGAGAGCAAGCACCCCACACACAAAATCATTTTTCACTCGTGTGAATCCCACATCATGTACTGACAACACATGCCACAAGCTCCAGCTAACCGTGAGATCTGATGAAACATTACTCAGTGAAATCAGCGAGCGAGAGGTCATCTGCCGCCCCTTAAATGTTGAGTTTGATCCATTATATAGACAACCTTTGACTAAGCCGCAAGGACAATGATCACGATGAGAAGCACAATTCCAAAGATCACCAAGAGTAAGCAAGTCTAGGAAAAACAAAAGGAAGTGAGCCTAAAGAAGAAAAATACTTAAAGCTGAACATAACGATGAAAAAGAGCAGTGAAAGATCAAACTGGTAGATAATCTACAATTTCTCCGGTAAACATAAGTGGACTGTAAGTAACTGCCATGCAAACCAACCCATCACCTCTCAACCCCCAAAAGCAAAAGGCAATGGCTGTGAATCATGCAACGAGACAAAAATAGCAGATGCTACTAAGGTTGCTTATGTTGGTTCAACTTTGCATAAGACAAGACGTTATGGGACAATAGAGAATTAATTGAGGAGCAGGGAAAGAGATTAATTAATAACAGCCTAAACAAATTAAGAAAACAAATAAATTACCAGAGATGAATTCGATCTTTGGGTCTTTGCAGCTTTCACCAGATGAGATTTTGCTTGCGCAGTTGCTGCATGTGAGTTCTCAATGTTGGAGCCAATATCATCTACAAGACAGAAATTAGCATCATATAACATGAACCATTCCAAACACATTGTTTCGTATAGAAGAATGGGTGTATCACACCCCAAAAAGAAAAAGAATGAATAATGCATGTAAGTCAGCCAATAATATTGAGAATAATCGGAGTTACCAATCATGGTTCCTTGCTCATGAACAAGCACAGCAAGATCTTTGAAGATCTCATTTACTTCGCCAATTTGCTGCTGGATTTCTTGAATGCCTTGCTCCCTTTCCTCAATGATAGCCTCATTAAATACAATCTCATTATCCAACATCAAGACCTCCTGCCTGCAGCATGAAATATGCAAGAGTTAAGGTGCCATTAAAGTAAAATATGCGAGAGGATGAAATTGGAAATGGCCTTTTGACAATATAAATCTGAGTTAAATACTTAAATTTCTATCAGAATGAAAAAGATCCACGAAAGGATTCAGCCATTACCTACCAGATCTTGGTATTATTTCTTCTTCAGCCTTTTAAAGCTTGAACAATGATGAGTAATATTTCATCTATATTTCAGAACTGTTTGTCACATAAACTATATTGCTAAATAAATCGTTGAAAACTTCATTGGTTCTTACTTGAAAAGAAGAAAAGGCACCATAGTTTCATGAAAATAAATCAGTAAATCAGGTAGCGATCATTATCATTAAGTTGCTAGCAGATCTCTTAAGTTACTATCATTAAAACATGAAAAGTCACCTTCTGGATTCAACAAGAAGAGCCCGCTGTTCTTGGCTCTTACTGGAGACATCTATCTCACTAGCTGTATAGCTGCAATACAAAACTTCATAAGCAATACATGCAGAGGCAATAAGTACTAATGAATAATGACAGAAAATTGACTGTCAACAGAAAAGCTCAGAAAAGGGAAGTACAGACTAAAGCTGTAATTTTCTCAAGGTAGTCTGTTCTTCTCTTCCTCAAATCAATTAACTCAATAAAGTTGCATCGAAATAAGTCACCTTGAGGGAAGAACTGCTTGTGGAACGAAAGGAGTGTAAGCTGTTTCCCTCTCAGCTGCAAGCCGTTGGGCCTTCTGAAACTCTTTCAATACTGCCTGAAAGTCTTTTGCAAGTTTGGCATCCGCTATCTTCTTGCTTGCCTGCAATCATGACAAAGGAATTGAAGTTTGTGTCACCCTAAAAATGAAATACAGAAAACATTTATAATGTTGGTTAAAAAGATAAGATGAACTCTATTGTTGAACTTAGATCACTTAATGTAAAAGTTTCAGGAAGAATCTTAATAAGAACAGCATAGCTTTCTTTTCATATATTCACACATTTTAGAATATGACTAGCATGTGTATGCTCCTTAGTCCTCATACTAACTTGTTACACGCCATCAAAATGTGCTTTTAGATATGAATAAGAAGCCAATATACGAAAAAGGTTTAAACTTACATTAACTTCACCATGGTGATCTATTTCACTAGCTTGCTTAAGTTTAGCTGATGTGTCCTTCACCAATTGCCCAATATGTAGTCTTGTTTTGTGCCTGAAAGTTGAGAGCAGTCAGAAAAACAGTGAAAGAAAAAGATCGCCCAAGATTGCTGTTACAGATAATGATCAGAAGACATCAACTTGACTAGAATATATCACTAGGCATCAACTTCATCAAAAAGAAGACAACAACTTGACTAGAATTTATTAATGTCCAATTTACCAACAACCTTGACATTGTCTATCACCTCGACTACTCTCAACTCATAAATCTAACCATAAATAGAAAGGAAAATATGATTAGTTCAATTGCATAATGTGTCTTGATAAAAGTGTTGTCATAAATATATAACACACTGTAGCTTAATCTCAAATAAAGAACAGCGAGGGAAGATAGCAATAGGACTGTGGCCAAAATAGGAGTATCCATGAGAAGTGGAGGCAGAATGTTATTCATTGTGAGATGATAAACAACGAGATTGACATACTACAGTATAGAGTTGTACTTCTAATCATTCAGTAGCTAGAGGATCTGACATCCTTAAAGCAGTAACAGGGAGACATGAAACCTGAAATTTCAATAATTCCTGATTTTCGACAAAATCCAAGAGGGCACCTAACCAGAGTAGAGCTATCAAGAACATCCTAATAAATTCATCATTCAAATTATACTAGCAGTATATATAAACATTATACGGCGTAGTTTAAAATTAGCAACAAAACTCAATCCATTGTACTGGTAAGAAAGAAGCAACAGACCATTTAATCAACGTAAACAACAATAGCCCATCGTTTCAACATAAACAAGCAAATCATAATATTCCAGAATCATGAAAATAATCGAATTACACAAACGGACGCACTTACAGCTTCTCGCGAAGCTCGGGCGTGTCTTTCGGGGTTCCAAGGGTGTTGACGAGCCTCTGAAACGTTGACACGGCTGTGTTGATCTGAAATACACCGGACGCCACGGCCTGTGTAGGGTCTTGCTTGCCATTGATTAGGTCTCGCCTCGGAGCGAAAGGCCGGCCGGCTTCGATATCCTGAAAGCTCATACTGCTATTATCGCTCCCGACAATAACCCTAACTTTCCCGAGAAAATCAAACAGAAATCCTTGAGAAAGCAAGAGAACGCGGTGTTTTGATTATAGCGATCTGCGAACCACAATCGAATTTCGGTGAATTAGGGTTAACAGATGCTATCAACTCGGCGCGGATTGAGGAGAGAGAAAACTGACGCCGATGCTGATGATGGTGGTGATGATGGTTTAGAGAGAGATTGAAGGGTAGAAACTAGAAAGTGTGGAATGTCTCTAATGTACCATTCGGTGAGGGAGTTTCTTCGGGGAAGGACCTATGAGGGATGGACCCTTGGTTGTAAACTTGTAATACGTTGCCGGCACGTTGATGTGGAGCCCATAAGACACGTGGTGGGTTCGTATAGGCCAAAGGTGAAGCTTCTTTATTTATTAATTTGAATGGAAAGGTGAAGCTTCTTTTTTGGTGGCAGGGCCTGGCCTCTGGTGAATTCAATCATCACACCCATTGTTAATTCCAGCTTTAAAGTTTAAATTATTATTGTCGGACGATTTTTGTGGTGCATGAACTTCTTTTTCAAAAAAAAAATAAAAAATACTCCCACCATTTTTAATTTTTTAAAGAATTAATTGTTAATAAATATAACACATTTTAATATTTTAAAATATAATTATTATTTTTTTAAAAAAATTATTATTAATAAATAATTTTAAATTTATTATAAAATGTTTAATAGAAATAAATATAAAAAAATAAGATTAATTTAAAAATAAATATTTTATTAAAAGGTAAGAATTTATTAAAAATATCTTATATTTTTTAATAAAAAAATAATTTTAAGTCTTTGTATTTTACTTAAATTTTATTATAAATTTTTATATTTTTTCATATTATATATCTTTATATTTTTATTTTTTAATATTTTAAATTAAAATTCAAACAAAGAGTAGAAACATAAAGTTATATTTTTTATATTGAAATGAAATAAAAAAAAAGATAATTTTAATATTTGATTTGGATGAAGAAGTTTGAGTGTGCACTGACACGTAGGAGTATATTTCAACCGCAATGATCATCATCAGCATCAATCATAACCGTCATAGTATATAAAATTTAAATCATGAACATTGTTTTTCTTTTTCAGCCAGCACTGTAATGTTGTTTGAATTTTTCATTTCTGTTCACACATCATCATGTTCATGGTTTTCATGTCACTTGAGCCTGCTCTAAATGGCCATTGAAAACCCTTTTTTTTTTTTTCTTAACTATCCTAACTGACTTTTCCTCATAGAAAAAGGGCTTTACACACATCTACACTGTACATAAATACACAGTACCCCACTCGTACACCTAGTAATATTTTTTTCTTAGATCACTACTTGATAATAGAATTCACAACCTCTCTTTTTCAAGGAAGTGTAGGATGACTTTACACACACCTAATAATGTATTTTCCTAAACTACTTAAGAATAGAACTAATAATCTCCTCCTTTTAAAGAGGTGCAAGATGCCATTGAACCAAGAGGTGCTTGGTAACCATTGAAACTATTTATACTACTATAGTATTGTATATCCTCTCCATCCTAAATTATAAGATAACTTTAAAGGAATTTTATTATTTTAAAATATAAAATAATTTAAAAAAAAATGAGATTTTATTAATAATACTTTTTCATTGTTATCCTTTAAGGGAAGAAAAAAACTTAAATAATATTGTTGCGTAATGATTAAATGTGTGCGGTTATTTTTAAAAGTTTGCAATTTTATTTTTTTAAAAAAAAGTTTGTAAAGTGTCATTATTATATTTTATTAGAAAAAATATAACTTTAAATCTATACACTTTACTTCGTTTTGTTATTGGTCCCTAACTTTTTTTTTTAATGTTTTAGGTTCTTATACTTTTATTTTTTATTATTTTAAGTCTCTTCAAGATCTCTATACTTTATTCATGAAAGAATTTTAAATAATAAAATTAAAAGTACAAAAATTAATAGCAAAATGCGAATATAGTGCAAAAACTCAAAGTTATATTTTCTCATTTTATTATTATATATAATCTTATCTCAAATTGTTTAATGATTTGGGACTGAGAAGATACTAATTTTTTATTTCTTATTTTCAATTCATTAAATTATAAAAGTTTTAAACTTTTGTTTTTTTTTAAAGGAATTTAAATTCTAAAGAAATTAGAAATGTTACTTTTGCCCTTATTAAACTATAGAGTTTTTATGCAATGATTGGGCCAGCATATGTAAAAGCCCGCTCACATAGCGCGGAAGAATTGAAAAGTGTTTTTTGAAATCAAACTTGACGCTCAACCTGTCTGTCAAGGATACATCATTCAAACTGGCCACAAGAAAAAAAAAAAAAACAAGGATACTTTGCTCAAAATTTATTGATTTAACTAGGGTTAAATTGATACTAAATTGATACTCCATATAACAAATTAAGTTAACATATTTAATTTATTATTGACATACCATATTACAAATTAAAAAATATTATTTAATAAATTTCATAACTCATTCTTTTAGTTTAAATAAGACTTTAGCAAAAAATTCAACTTATAGTATATCTAACTATATTGAAGTTATCTATATAGTTAGTAATAATATCTAAAAGAATAGTGACTGTGTATAATCAATTATAACATCAACTCATCCAGTTTAATCAATCATTGACTGATTTGATTCAATTTATGGTAACATTATAAGAAAGAGAAAGAGATAGGGGAAGTGTACAAGAACAGTCACAAGAGAAACTTTTGAGAGGTATGTAAAAATATACATATTTTCCGGACATAAAACTGAGATTTGAAATAAATTGGAGTTTTTAAGCATGGTCTAGCTTGTTATAAGGGCCAACCTCTTTGCTAGTCAGCTGGGGAAACGTTGAAAAAGCAATATGCCTACATGGGAAGACATTTGAATTTCCTTTTAAAATTATTCAATATTTATAAACTAGTTTATGCCCCTGCGTGATGCAAGGGGACACATTATTGATGCTATTTTACTTTTTTTTGCCAGAATTTTTGTTAATTTTTGTGATCAACTGGAAATAATTTCAATATTATTTGCCATGATAAAAATGTTCATATTGAAATTATATTATTTAAAAGAAGATTTGGAAATAATGGAAGGAATTTGAATCTGAAGGAGAGAGATTGTATGTTAAGAAAGAATGGCGCAATTCCTTTTAAGAAAAAAAATCTTTCAAAGGGCAAATGGAATTAAATTTAGCAATCCAAGCTTTTAGGAAAATAGAAAAAGTTAGAAAATACTCGTGAAAAAAATACTTTGCAATTCATGAGAAGAAAAATATTTTACAAACTTGTTCTGGTATGTAGAAGTGAAAGAGGATTTATAAATCTCTTCCCCTTCTTCCATCCAAAGTATCAGTTTCAATACAACCATTGCAAGGTAAAAATATTTTGTCGACGCTCTTTGATTGCACACACAAGTCAACTCCAAGCTACAAAAACATAAAGTTACGAAAATATTTATTTTCTTTATTTAAAAATATAAGATATTTTTTGAAGAGTTGAATATTTAAAAATATAATATATTTTTATTCTATCAATGTATAATTATTATCTTTTTTAAAAAAATATTCATATTGATAATAACTTTATATTTATTATAGGTTATTTAATAAAAATAAATATGAAAAGATATAGTTAGTTTGGAAGTAGGTAATAATTTTATTGAGGGTAAGATTTAATTAAAAATGCTTTATATTTTTAAATGAAGAGAGTATAAATTTTAAAACAAATGTATAAAAAATAATAGCCACCAATTAAATAATAATACTTCAATATTACTATTGCTTTTACTTTATGACAAACAATAACAAAGATTATTTATTATAAAAAAATTATCATTACTTTTTTTTTTAAGAAACTTTTAGACGGCTCTTGATTGAACTTAATTTCAGCCAACCTTCTAAAACTTTAAAATTTTATTGCAATGTGAGGAATTAAAATAAAATTAAAGAGATAACTTAAATAATTTTATTATCATTGGTGAAATTAGGCATATGAATAATTTATGTAGAGAAATAAATAATTAATATATGAAAAATTAGCAACTAAAGTAAGTGAAATTTATAACTTTTATTAATAATATAACATTTTTATGAATTTACAGCTCTCATTTTACTCATATCAATTATTCATTTTTTACACATTAATTATTTATTTTCTTTATACAAGTTATTAATGTCCTTAACTTCACTTATTTGTATTCATAATAGTGTTTTGCTGTTAATGAGAGTTATAAATTCTATCTACATTAATTATTCATTTTTATATGTTACTTTTTTATTTTCTATATATTAATTGTCTATTTTATTAGTGATAGTAAAATCATTTGAATTAATTTTTTAATTGCATTTTAGTTTTTTACACATGCAGTGAATTTTTATAATTTTAAAATATTGATTAAAATTAAGTTGGGTAAACGAGGGCTAACTGAAATTTTTCTAATATTTTTTAAGGAAGCATTGTGATTATGCCTTGTCTATTCCTCGCTGGTGGAGTTGTCACGGCCAGAGCCCTTCATGCACGGTAAGACCTCCATTGTGATTTGACCCCACTAAACTTTTGAAAACGATTGTTTTTTTTGTTTTTTGGTTTTTCTTTCGTACACTTTCTTAAAGAATAAAGGTCTCCAGTATTACTCAAAAAAAAAAAAAAAACACCACTTAGTAATTGTACAGTGATTAGATATTATGCCCCCACTTCTCTGCCTCCTTTGAACTCATTAACTGAGAAATTAAGAAAGAAAGAGAGAGAGAAGCAAGCACAGATCCCTCATTCTTGTTGCTCTCTTCATTGTGCAAGGGAAGAAACCACGGTGGGGAAAATAACTAATTGAGAGGAAAAATATTTGGATAGATCGAATGTATTACAACATTTATAATCTGTGCAATAAAAATATGATATTTAAATAATATTAAATATAAATTAATTAAGATATTAGTGATAGTATAGGGAGAAAATGTAAGAAATCAAATGTGCATTCTATTATAAAATAAAATTAATTTAAAAAATATCACATAAGATTTTATTTAGATTATTTAGAGCATTTTAATTTAATAGACCATAAATAAAGTGGTACAGCCAATTTGTCTAAGTATTTCTCAATTGAGAGAGCATGGGGATTTGATTTTAAATGGAATGATTTGCTTACGGGGTAAATGGTCCTTGGAGTGCATTGCTTCGGTTTTAATATTTAATAAATTTTTATTATTTTAATTTAATTTAAGTGGTCATTGTAGTTTATTTTAGAATTTTGATTTCCAAGCCATTGTAGGTTTTTTAAACTTGTGTTTATAGGCTTTAAATTTAAGGAAAATCACACTTAAGGCTGTGTAAAGCAAGAAAGCTACAATTAGGCCCAAAAGAATCTGAATTGATTCCATAAGCCTAAAGGCCCTATATACAATTAAAATTTATTATAAAATGATAAAATTGCCCTTGGTTTGAAAAAGAAGCATCATGCAATGTGTAGAATCTTGAACCATAATGATAGGTGTTGAAGTGTTATCGCCAATAGTGATGGTAGCAAAGAGTGGGAAATGGAATGGAGTAGGAGGTCTGATCGGCAAGCTCACGCATATGATGGCCAAAATTGAGAGGTTAAATAGGATCCAAAGACTCTTAAGCCTTCTATATGTGATAAGCCAATGAATCATGAGGGCAACAATAATGGAGGTCCAGATCAACTCATTACTATCATGCCATCACGCCCAGAAAGTTCCCATTCTTTGCACTTGAAATAGATTTAATTAGGGATTTTACATAGGGTAGTTAGATATGTAACACACCAAAAAATTTTTTTAAATAATTTAACTCAACCATAGTTGGGTTACAGCCACCCAACATATTTTTATATCAATAATTTCAATATAAAATATTTTATAATTGGCTTCAACCACACAATATAACATTTCAGATAAATTTTTACCTCCCACATGCCATTAGGCTAAATCACATTTGTCCATCCTTATACTCCCAACAAGTAAACTAAATCACATTTGTCCATCCTTATACTCCCAACAAGTAAAATAAACAATTTAGTTAATTTTCAACACAAGCCAATTATTTGGCCTCATAATCATGCCATTTTAACCAATTCAAAGTAAATCGAATATTAAAATTACAGTCATCCAAAGTATACCAAAAATAGAAATAGTTTGAAAGACATGATTACACTTATATATTCATATAATTGTCAATAAATAAAAAAGCCCTAATATTGACAATATAACACATTATAAATCATAAATCAAATACCCAAAAGAGACAGTGGATCTAAACCACTAAACCTCTGGGACTCCTCCACGTGTCACTCGTGGCTCTTCTCCTGAAAATTGTTAACCACATAATGAGACTCAAAAGTCCCATTAACCAAAGCCAATTTATGATAGTGTATACAAACAGTTAAGTGTGTGCTTACTAAGTGAGAATTAAAATAATATAATTCCAACAAATATAAGAAATATTACAATACATACAAACAACCATCCTTATATCCCTCCATTAATCTCGAGCCGTAGCCCTCACTCGGTGCTAAATTACCTGGCGAAAGGTATATTAGCCCGAGCCCTTACAAGCCACCTATTGAGCTCCAATAGGGCGTACCACGTGGCATATAACTATAACAATAATAGCAAGTCTCCCAACACCTCCCACAATAATCAAACAAATTCATAATAATATTGCACAATTATACAATATTATAAAATTCATAATTTTCTCAATAATCATCCAATTAACATGAAGTAACACTAATCACAAATTAAAAGCATGGTTACCTCGTGGCTTTTTCAATAAATTATTCCTTACAATTTCTCTCCCACCGCAATCTTCACCAATAATACAATCTACAAATAACATATTATTTATAAATATTAGTTTCAATTTTTTTAAACTAATAAAATAATTCTAATAATAGAATTAAAAATATAACATAATTCCTAATCTCAATCTTAATACAAATCTAGAGTCAATACTATTAAGTAAAATTTTTAACTCCTCTTTTAATTATCAATAAACATTAGTAATCTAAAAATCAATTTCTAAACTAATTTCTATTATCAAAATTTTCTTTTTATGTTATAAATTCGCACCTAAAATGTCCAAAAATTAAAAATTGAGTCTCTAGCTTAGAATCATAATTTATAGCCATAATAATTCATTTTTCATCCCAAATAATCATCTAAACCTCAATAAATCAACATATATTTTTAGATCTAGTTTAGAATTTGATCTATAAGCCACAAATTCAAAGATCATCAACAAATTTATACTCTAGAACATTTATTATACTACTAACAACCTCATAAACCATATTTATTCAACATAAATTCATCCCTCTTCCAGATCCTAAATTTTCTACCACCACAAAATCAGAAACCAAAGAGGAAGGATGACTAAGAAATTTTTTTAGAAGACTTACTTAGTCTTGAAAAGCTTAAAATCACACCCTAAATATCCTATTAAAAACTCTTACCTTAAAACCAGCACCGGTTAACTTGGCTCACAGACGCTCTCTCTGCCTCAGCTCACGCACGAAGGAAAGAATGAAGAAATGAAGAAAACAGGTGAGTTTTTATAAAAAAATTCAGTGGGTCCCATATTTTTTTATTATTTCTTCTTTCCTCTCTCTTCTTCTTCTTCTTTTTTATTATTATTTTATACAATGATTGTTGTGCGGCGGCCGAAAGCAAATTTTGTTCTTCTTCTTCTTCCCCCTTTTTTTATTATAACAATAATAATTTAATAATATTTTTTATTTTTTTAAATTTTTTTTATTTATAATTATATCCTAAGTTAGATTTAATAATCATCTCCTACTAATTTTCTTATTTTTAAATATTTTTTTTTAAATTTCTATTAACCTAAATTGACTATTAAAATTTAAATTGGGATGTTACAATTCTCCCCTCCTTTTAAAAATTTTGTCCTCAAAATTTGAAGTTAGTAACTATTAACTATTTACTTAATCAAAAAGACGAGGATAATCACGTCGCATACTGTCCTCAGTCTCCCACATAGCATCACCTGGAGTCGTGCTATTCCAAATTACTTTAACCAATTTAATGGTCTTGTTTCTTAATTGCTTGTCCTTGTAATCCACAATCCTTTTTGGTTCAGCTCTGAATGTCAAATTCTCCTTGAGTTCAATTTCCTCGGGTTCAATTATATGGGAAGGATCTGGTTGATACTTTTTCAGTTGTGACACATAGAATACGTTGTGTATTCCAGCAATTTAGGGTGGTAATGCTACTTGGTACGCTATTGGTCCAACTCGTTTTAAGATCTCAAAAGGCCCCATAAACCTTGGTGTCAACTTCTTAGCCTTAATAGCTCTTCCAACATCAGTTACCGGAGAGATTTTCAAAAATACATGGTCACCTACTTCAAACTCAAGCGGTCTTCTCCTCTTATCTGCATAACTCTTTTGTCTACTTTGAGCTGTGAGTAATTTTTGCTTGATTAAAGCAATCTTTTGGGTAGTCTTATCAATAATGTCTGGCCCCAAAATAGTTCTCTCACTTAATTCTGTCCAACACAGTGGCGATCTACATTTTCTTCCATACAATGCCTCATAAGGTGCCATCTGAATGCTAGAATGAAAACTATTATTGTAGGCAAATTCAGCTAATGGCAAGTGACTATCTCAATTACCTCTAAGCTCAATGGCACAAGCTCTTAACATATCTTCAAGAGTCTGTATGGTTCGTTCTGTCTGTCCATCGGTCTGGGGGTGGTAAGTGGTGCTAAAACTCAGACGAGTACCCATGGCTTCCTCTAATGACTTTCAAAAGTTTGATGTGAACCTCGGATCTCGATCAGATACAATATTAGTCGGCACTCGATGCAATCTCACCACTTCTCTTATATAGATTTCAGTTAATTTTTCAAGAGAATAAGTGATATTGATAGCAAGAAAGTGAGCCGATTTGGTAAGTCGATCCACAATTACCCATATAGTGTCATGATCAGAAGATGTTCTAGGCAATCCTGTAATGAAGTCTATAGAAATGCTGTCCCATTTTCACTCTGGAATATCAAGAGACTGTAGCATTCCGGCTGGTTTCTGATGCTCAATTTTGAATTTCTGACAAGTCAAAACAATGAGTTACATGTTCAGTTACATCTCTCTTCATCCTTGGCCACCACCAACCACGTCTTAAGTCATGATACATCTTAGTTGCTCTTGGGTGAATGGTATACCTACTCTGATGAGCCTCCTCAAGTAAGATATTTTTTAATCGAGCATCATTAGGCACACACACTTTACCTTTATATCTTACGACATCATCATCGGTCACATCAAAATGTTCAGTCTTTCCAGCCCCAATCTCTACCCTAATCTTATTCAAATGATCGTCCTTCTGCTGCGCAATTCTAATTTCTTCCCAAAAATTATTCTCAAATAATCTTATTCAAATGATCGTCCTTCTGCTGTAGAGCAGCCAAATGATTCTCGACTACTTCTACATTTACTGCATGGAAACTACTCCATAATTCATGTTCTCTGACCATCATGTGAGCAGTATGTACAAGCTTCCTGCTCAGAGCGTCGACGACTACGTTAGCTTTCCCTGGATGATACTTCAACTCAAAGTCATAATCCTTTAAAAACTCAATCCATCTGTCTCATGTTGAGCTCCTTTTAATCAAATAAATATTTTAAACTTTTATGATCACTGAAAACTTCAAAGGAAGAACCATAAAGATAGTGCCTCCAAATTTTCAAGGAAAACACCACAGCAACAAGCTCCAAGTCATGAGTAGGGTAGTTTTCCTTATGAGGCCTCAACTGTCGAGAGGCATAAGCCACTACTCGATCCTCCTGCATTAATACACAACCTAAACCTTTCTTAGAAGCATCAGTATATAAGGTATAAGGAGCAGTGGGAACAGGTAAGGTGAACACCGGTGTGGTGGTCAACCTCTTTTTTAGCTCCTAGAAAGCAACTTCATACTCGTTCGTCCAAATAAATGGAGCATCTTTTCTGGTCAACTTAGTCAAGGGCATTGCAATTTGTGAAAAACCCTTAATGAAACGACGATAGTAGCCTGTAAGACCTAAGAAACTCCTAATTTCTGTCACACTTCGAGGTTGTTCCCATTTCATCACTGCATCTATCTTACTGGGGTCCACTTCTACCCCTTCTTATGAAACAACATGACCTAAGAACTTAACTTCTTTAAGCCAAAAATCACATTTGCTCAACTTAGCATAGAGCTTGTGCTCTCTTAATATCTCCAAAACAATTTTAAGATATCTAGCATGGTCCACCTCATCTCGAGAATAAATAAGTATGTCATCAATAAAGATTACAACAAATTCATCGAGATAAGGCCTGAAGATTTGATTCATATAATCTATGAAGACAGCTGGGGCATTTGTTAACCCAAACGGCATCACCAGGAACTCGTAGTGCCTATATCTAGTCCTAAAAGCAGTTTTAGGGATATCTTCTGCTCTAACCCTCAATTGATGATACCCTGATCTTAGATCAATCTTAAAAACACTGCTGAATTGACTAATTGGTCTAACAAATCATCAATTCGAGGTAAGGGGTACTTGTTCTTGATGGTTATCTTATTCAATTGTCTATAATCAATATACAATCTAAGGCTCCCATCTTTTTTTTTCACAAACAGTATCGGTGACCCCCATGGCGATACACTCGGTCTGATAAACCCTTTCTCTAACAACTCTTCAATTTGTCTCTTCAACTTAGCTAACTCCGATGAAGACATCCTATAGGGTGCCTTAGAAATAGGCCCTGTACCAGGTACGAGCTCAATTGAGAACTCAACCTCTCGTTCTGGAGGCAAACCGATCACTTCAGTAGGAAAGACGTTAGGGAATTCTCTCACTACTGGAATCTGATCTATACCTTCTTCAATCTCTGCCTTGATTGAGAAGAAAATCATAAAAGCTTGACAGCCCTTTCTTATACATTGTTCTACTTGACCTGCAGACAACAACATAGGACTTTGGGACTCTACAGGGGTTACAGTAAGAGCTGAGAGTGACACACTCTTTTTCTGACAATTAAGTACAGCTCCATTTACAGACAACCAATCTATCCCCACAATAACATCAATCCCAGACAAAGATAAACAAATGAGGTCTATGGTGGTCTTTCAACCCTCATACTCAACCTCTACACTTAGACATGCCTTAGCAGTCTTACAGTCAAACCAGCAGGAGTAGAAATCTTCACATTAAAAGGTAAGGTACACATAGGCAATTTACATCTTTTCATACATTTATCAGACACAAAAGAGTGTGTAGCACCCGAATCAAATAAAGCACAAACATCATTATCAAAGATTCGAATTATACCTCAGATAGCATTAGGGTTGTTAGCAGCCTCCGGCCCAGAGAGGGCATACACTCGTGCTGGCACTGTAGGTCTCTGATCATTACCCCTATTATGATTTTGATAGCAGAATCGAGCAATATGACCAGGCTTCTAGCAGATGTAACAAACCCAACAATCACCAGAATGAAACTTCCCATACTTACTGCATGCTTGATTACTAGCAGCACCAGGAGTAAGAGTAGAGGTAGCTGGGCTCCTGTAGGACCCTTAACTCCCACTTTGATTCTCTCTGTAGCTCTGGCCCTTATGGTAGTAGCCCTTCTTCTTCTGATTTCTAAAGCCTCCAAAAACTTGGTTGCTCCTCTTCTCTACTCCACCAATGGGTCTAGTGTGGATAGGGGGCTTCCCATGAGATTCTTTCCTCCTCTCTCTATCAGCTTCTAATCTAGCCTCTCTCTTCCTCTGAGAGACTATTCGAAGCTTATTGCACATCTCACTGAATGTCTTGATCTCAAAAGGGGCTAACTGTTCCCTTAGATCAGGCCTCGCCTTCTCTAGCAATCGTTCAGCCATCCATTCCGTATCTTCATGTTTCTGAAGGTAAGTCGAGTATTTAGATAATTCTAAGAATTGTTCAATAAATTCATCCTCATCTAGATCACCCTGGCGGAATGCATGAAACTCAGCCTCCTTTTCTGCTCTCAGTGCAGTAGGAAAATAATTCTCGAACAATATGGCTTTAAAATCTTCCCAAGTAAGAGAGGAATCATCCTTCGGTCCTGATATTTCCCACCATTTCTTAGCAATCTTCTATAGTAGGAATATTGCCAGCTGCACCTTCTAATTAGAAGTGCACACAACCATATAAAAAATACTCTCAAATTGATCTATCCATTCTTTAACCACCGTTGGCTTAAGATTTTCATCGAAAGTAGGAGGATTAAACTTTCAAAAAGTACTCCAGATCTTTGTGATCGTGGATGTCTGTTGCTCAGAGTGGAAACTCACATTCCTCGAATTAGTCTCATGGTGAGAATAGGAAGGTGAGCCTTCATCAGCAGATTGGCTCACATTGTATACCTTAGTATGGCTTCCTTCTTGTTGGCCATTTCCCTCTTGGTTGGAATTCTCTTATATTGCCTTAAAGCGACCAACTCTTCTTCTTGTCTATTCATGCGGTCACTAATATTTTGCAATAAATCCATCATTTGCCTTATGGTTGGCTCACCCTACCTTGGTTATGGTTGTATGGGCTCGCCCTACCCCATTTGTTGCTGTGTGGGCTCCGGTTGTGGCAGTAAATGTATGTCATTTCCTATTGGCTCTATAGAATCACCGGCAATTTCGCCACCTCTCCTAGTTTTGGACACCATCACTCCCTTCTTAAAGGATGGAAGTCACATAATTAAGTCAACACTAATCTCAGGACAAGAAAAATAATGGAGAAGCATTATGATTTAATAATGTATATTGCCAATAAACTAGGTTAATATATAACAATTTCATAATTTATAAGAATCTTGAAACGTGTAGCTATGATACTAAAATTTGTAACACACCAAAATTTTTTTTTAAATAATTTAACTCAACCATAGTTGGGTTACAGCCACCCAACATATTTTTATATCAATAATTTCAATATAAAATATTTTATAATTGGCTTCAACTCACATAATATAACATTTCAGATAAATTTTTACCTCCCACATGCCATTAGGCTAAATCACATTTGTCCATCCTTATACTCCCAACAAGTAAACTAAATCACATTTGTCCATCCTTATACTCCCAACAAGTAAAATAAACAATTTAGTTAATTTTCAACACAAGCCAATTATTTGACCTCATAATCATGCCATTTTAACCAATTCAAAGTAAATCGAATATTAAAATTACAGTCATCCAAAGTATACCAAAAATAGAAATAGTTTGAAAGACATGATTACACTTATATATTCATATAATTGTCAATAAACAAAAAAGCCCTAATATTGACAATATAACACATTATAAATCATAAATCAAATACCCAAAAGAGACAGTGGATCTAAACCACTAAACCTCTGGGACTCCTCCACGTGTCACTCGTGGCTCTTCTCCTGAAAATTGTTAACCACATAATGAGACTCAAAAGTCCCATTAACCAAAGCCAATTTATGATAGTGTATACAAACAGTTAAGTGTGTGCTTACTAAGTGAGAATTAAAATAATATAATTCCAACAAATATAAGAAATATTACAATACATACAAACAACCATCCTTATATCCCTCCATTAACCTCGAGCCGTAGCCTTCACTCGGTGCTAAATTACCCGACAAAATGTAGATTAGCCCGAGCCCTTACAAACCACCTATTGAGCTCCAATAGGGGCGTACCACGTGGCACATAAATACAACAACAATAGCAAGTATCCCAACACCTCCCACAATAATTAAACAAATTCATAATAATATTACATAATTATACAATATTACAAAATTCATAATTTTCTCAATAATCACCCAATTAACATGAAGTAACACTAATCACAAATTAAAAGCATGGTTACCTTGTGGCTTTTTCAATAAATTATTCCTTACAATTTCTCTCCCACCACAATCTTCACCAATAATACAATGTACAAATTATAAATATTAGTTTCAATTTTTGAAACTAATAAAATAATTCTAATAATATAATTAAAAATATAACATAATTCCTAATCTCAATCTTAATACAAATCTAGAGTCAATACTATTAAGTAAAATTTTTAACTCCTCTTTTAATTATCAATAAACATTAATAATCTAAAAATCAATTTCTAAACTAATTTCTATTATCAAAATTTTCTTTTTATGTTATAAATTCGCACCTAAAATGTCCAAAAATTAAAAATTGAGTCTCTAGCTTAGAATCATAATTTTATAGCCATAATAATTCATTTTTCATCCCAAATAATCATCTAAACCTCAATAAATCAACATATATTTTTAGATCTAGTTTAGAATTTGATCTATAAGCCACAAATTCAAAGATCATCAACAAATTTATACTCTAGAACATTTATTATACTACTAACAACCTCATAAACCATATTTATTCAACATAAATTCATCCCTCTTCCAGATCCTAAATTTTCTACCACCACAAAATCAGAAACCAAAGAGGAAGGATGACTAAGAAATTTTTTTAGAAGACTTACTTAGTCTTGAAAAGCTTAAAATCACACCCTAAATATCCTATTAAAAACTCTTACCTTAAAACCAGCACCGGTTAACTTGGCTCACAGACGCTCTCTCTGCCTCAGCTCACGCACGAAGGAAAGAATGAAGAAATGAAGAAAACAGGTGAGTTTTTATAAAAAAAATTCAGTGGGTCCCACATTTTTTTTATTATTTCTTCTTTCCTCTCTCTTCTTCTTCTTCTTTATTATTATTATTATTTTATACAATGATTGTTGTGCGGCGGCCGAAAGCAAATTTTGTTCTTCTTCTTCTTCTTCCCCCTTTTTTTATTATAATAATAATAATTTAATAATATTTTTTTTATTTTTTTTTAATTTTTTTTATTTATAATTATATCCTAAGTTAGATTTAATAATTATCTCCTACTAATTTTCTTACCTCTAAATATTTTTTTAAAATTTCTATTAATCTAAATTAACTATTAAAATTTAAATTGGAATGTTACGAGATACATATGAAATAAATTTTTTATTGTAAAAAAATGCATTATAGTTGTGTTCAAATCAAAATTGATGTTGTGATTTAGTTGCTAATATAATCTAACTTGGTTACAAATGTGACTTGACTTGTTTGCTGAACTCTAAATTGATAGTAGATTATTTGTTGTAAAATCATGATGGTTTACTTGTTTATATTAGATTCACATGTGAATACATGAATCTTCGCCTATGAATACATAAACTTTTACTTGTAAATATATAGACTTTTAATTGATAAATGAAAGTTCTATATCTCCGTAGCATTGGAGTTTTGATTTAGATATAGTTGCTGACTTTTTATATATATCAAGCATGAGATGTGACATAAAATTTCATGTTGATACTTGTCTTAGTGGAAGGGCCAGTGCTAGCATAAGATTATCTAAATCTGATATAAATATTCTTGTTATTTTAATGAAAGCATGTTGTATGTATGTTCAAGCATGCTGTATAGATGGACATTATGTTATTAATAAGTGGACATTGTCATGTTATATACGGATTTTCTATTGTTCATAAATTTAGAAAACTTGTACAAATTTTCAACTCAACCACACAAACTATGTGAAATAAATTGATATTGTGTTATTAATAAATGGACCTTGTTATATTATATACGAATTTTTTGTTGTGAATAAACTTGAAAATCTTGACTTTTCATTACAAATATATGACATTTACACCACAACAAGTGTTCTCCAAGCATATGCCACGATATCTGTCATACATTGATTTACAAAAAAAAACCAGTTCCATATGAAAAAACTAACTTAAGATAGCATAACACAATCCTAGAGAAATACTAATTACATTCTAATGCTTCATCTTGTCATTTTGATTATCCTCTAGTTCTTGCTGTGAGCGGAAGGACACTTTGAGCTTTAACATTATTGAAATGCTCCATTAATTAATACAAAATGTCGCACCCAATACACCAACACAAATTAACAACGCAAAAGTTCACAAAATTATAACTTAAAATTTGAAAATTTACAAGTATCAGTTCATCAATTTACAAGTCAAAGTGTATAATTTCTAACTTCATATATTTAGAAATAAGGTTATGATAGCAAGTAAAATTTTCAATTTTTACAACTACATATTCATAATTTCATAATTTTAGATTCACATATTAATAATTAATTGTCTATTAGTAGTGAAATTCCTATTCAAAGTTGACAAGTCCGTATTCACAAATTTACAACTTAAAGTTCAAATATCACAAGTACCAGTTTATCAATTTACAAGTCAAAGTCTATAATTTCTAATTTCATATATTTAAAAATAAGGTTATGATAGCAAGTAAAAGTTTTGATTTTTAAAACCATATATTCACAATTTCACAACTTTAGATACATGTATTAATAAGTAATTGTCCATTGGTAGTGAAATTCTTATTCAAAGTTAACAAGTTCGTATTAGATAAGTTTACAAATTTACAACTTAAAAAAGTTTCAATATTTATAAGTACATGTTCATCGATTTACAAATCAAAGTTCAGAGTTTCAAACTAAAAAACAAGGTTCAATGATAGCAAACAAAAGTTTTGAGTTGTACAACTACATATTCACATATTAACAACAAAAGGTTCACATATCCAATTTCAAATATTTATAAATAAAAGTCTATATATTCACAGGCAAAGGTTCATATATTCACATGTGAACATCCAATATGAATAAGTAAATCATCATAATTTCACAACAAACAATCCACTATCAATTTAGAGTTTAGCAAACAAGTCAAGTTATTCAGTAATCAAGTTATATTATATCAATAATTAAATCACAACTGTAATTCCAGTTTGAACACCACTAAAGTGCATTTTTTATAATAAAAAATTCATCTCATATACACCCTACTATATCATGTAAAACTCCCAATTAAATCCATCTCAGGTGTAAAGAATGGGAACATTTCTTGGTGTGATGGCATGATAGTGATGAGTTGATCTAGATCTATATTATTGTTGCCCTTATGATTCATTGCATATAAGAGGCTCAAGAGTCTTTGGATCCCACTTACCCTTTGGATTTTGGGTATCATATACATGAGCTTGTTGCCATACCCACCTACCCTATTCCTTTTCCCACTCTATGCTGTCGTCACCATCGACAGTAATGCTCCCGTGCACATCATTGTAGTTTAAGGTTCTACATGTTAAGCAATGCTTCTTTTATAAACCAAGAGTAATTTTTTCATTTCGTAATACAATTTTATTGCAACCGGGGCCTTCATGCTTATAGAAGCATTGGCCCTAGTTACAATTTTCTTGATTGTTAGGTTGCTAGGTGCAATTCTCCCTTAGATTAAACTTTGTGGTTTATGACTTGTTGTTTTTCAATGAATTTTCATTATTTTTATTTTTTAATTGAATAATTTATTTAATTTTATTAAAAGTTCCTATATTTTTAGTGAAATGTCTTTTAATTTTATCTTTATACATTGTATTTATTATATATTTAGTGAAACCATATAAGTTTAAAGGAAAAAGCTATTTTAAAAAATTTAGCCTATTAAATAAAAGAATTATAAACCTCATTTTACTTGTGAGGTTATCTAACATAATGTACTCATGACAATACCATCTTGTTTGAAAGCTAACATCTCCTATAGTCTTGACCTCCTGTCAATTAGAATCCTTTGCTGTGAATAGCTCTTTTTGTGATGATAATCTCTCATAAGCCCCTACTCCTCCTTTAAGGCTCCTAATATGACACTCATAACACCACACTAATTTTATTTAATTATTACTATTTATAATTATTTTAAAATAATATTACCCTTATTGGCTTGGGATCTTAGGTCCGCCAATGGGTTGGTTTATTTGTTACTTTTTTTTGGGTGTCTAAATTTTGTCAAGTCTAATTGACTTATTAAACATTTTGGTGAAGATCGAGATGTTTTTCTTTTACTAAGGTGAGCATTAGTATCCCATTCTCTCGTCTACCAATTTAGCATCTCATGATTAGCTGTGTACATGGACACGTGTTGCATAATATTATTGTCAGTGTGGATCTTCCTTCCATTTTGTCCATGCTAAGTATATTAATCACTTGGATTAATCAACTGGAAGGGGCAAAGGAAAAGGCTTGTTCCAAGCTCAGCCTCTTTATTTCTGCCAGGAAGACTGTTGGCTTTGATCTCATATGCATCTTTCCTAGAAAGCACAATGTTGGGTTTTCTTGCTCACCTCTACCCTGTACTTTTTTTTAAAAAAATGTTTTAAAAATTGAACCAAATAATAAATAAAAAAAATCAATGATTCTTGATTTTTATGGTCCAACCGATTAAAATAAGTGGTTAAACTAATAATGTAATAATTAAATAAAAATAATATTAAATGTATATAAGAAATAAGCCTATAGTATGTTAATAAAATGACCATAAATTAATAATATTATAAATTATAATTTTATAATTTGTTAAATTAGATATAAATAAACTTGAAAGTATTTGTATTTGCACCCATATTGTTAACATTTTTTTATAAAAAATAATCTCAAATTATATTTTATATATGTTAATTGTTCAAAAATAAAGTTGGCTTTTAGTAGGGATTTAATTTTTTAATTTTTTTCATTTTTAAAGATTTTTTAATATTATATTTAAAACAGCCCAGTTTTTTAAAAATAGCTCCGGTTTAACTTGAATTTTCAGTTTAATAATGGTTCAACTTTGATCAAATCCAATTCAATCATCAAAATGATTTTTTGGTCCAAATCAAGTCGTTAACAACTTTGATCAACAATTCAATTGTCCGACAGTATGATTTTTTAAACATTATTTTTATCTTTAATAAAACTTCATCTTTAAATCAAAAACATAATTTTTCATAGATCTTGTTTGTGTACCGGTTAAATTGGTGTCCTGGAACTTGACTCAAAAACTCTCATGTTGCTGTTTGTTTGCTGTGGTGGCGCTCGTTTGGATTAAAAGATAAGACATAATTAAATTAAAATATGGATAAGACAGAACAAGTAGATTTTTTTCTTGCCGATATTTTCCTAAACAATAGCAAAATTTTACTTTTTGTTTTACCAATAACAATAAAAGTTTGCTTTGAAGAAGTCAGCACGAGAATGAATTATCAACCGCATATTCAATGAATTATTGGAATATTTATTACATGTCTAGATGAAAGTTTAAAAACCTTTCTCCGAACTTCAACTCCGTGTCTGACGCCCCCCCCCCCCAAAAAAAAAAAATTCCACTTCATCTCCGTGTCCAGCTCGGAGCATTTTCAAGCAGGAAAATCATATTAAAGTCCTATAAAAAACATTTAATTATTAAAAAAATTTCATAAAATATGTAAAATATTTTTAAATTTCAAATTTCAGATATTTATAACTTAACAAATAATATATATTATTAAACAATGAGCACCTCTAACTTAAAAATAAAAATGACAATTTGATACACATAAAATTATAAGTTATTATTTTTTTATAAATTTAATAAATGTTCTTTATTAAATTATAAATACATAAAATTTAAAATTTAAAAAATATTTTTTATATTTAATGAGATTTTTTAATAATTAAATTTTTTTTTGTAGCACCTTGTAATTTGTCATTTCAAATAACGCGGAAGCATTTCCTTTCCTGTAAGGTACTTGCACGTGCAAAACTGAGTCAAGCACGCGTATCCAAGATCCACACATGACATCTGACAAAAAAAAAAAAAAAAGTTCCGTGAAATAAAATTCAACCGCCTGCAAAATCTTCTTCGCGGACTTCGCTTCTCAAAGGCTTTGCCAGAGAGATAACCGCTCCGATAGCTGAGTTACTTGGCGGTTTCCGTTCACAGGAGATTTCTATTGCCAATCGTTTCGCGATGTCGGTGAGTTTTGGTTCTTGTTCATCTTATTTGTATGAGCCTTAGCTGGTTTGACTTATCTGCGGACTGGATAGAAGTGTTTTGTGCGAATGCTTATATTTTTTATTGGTTTAAGCTCTTCAGTGTAAATTTCTGTTTACGTATATCATGCTTTGAAAGAATGATCTAGTTGTTACTTTCAACTCGTCCGAAAAGCTTGCCGGCCGTTTGTATTATTTTCTCTCCTATCCATCACTTCTTAGAACGCAATTTTCCTATAGGTTTAGCCAATTCCTATTTACTACTTTTTAGATTCACTTTAAGGGGTGGTGGATAGTTACAGATAAGTTTTCTGATAATAATAATCCAATATGTGGATGTCTCATGATTTATACTAAACGATGGTCGGAAACGATGCTCCAATTCTAACTTTTCTCATAAAAAGTGAAAGAAAATGAGCAAAGTGCATATTTGGCAAGACTGCTTTTGGATAATAGAATTATTGACACCGCTAACTAACGATTTAGAAGTTAGAGCCTCAGTTCTACATAGTAATAAATGGGGAAAAAAATCTCAAAGATAGATTTTATATCACTAAAATCATCACCAAAACTAAACCTAAGTCATACTCATAACAAAGCATCAAGAAGATAAAAGTAATCCAGAATTACATGTTGGAAACATGAAATGATCCTCAATTTTTGTGGGACGCAGCACATAAAATCTCTAAACAGGAATAGAATCTTAAAATTTGAGTGAATTATGCAACTAAATAAGGTAGAAAGGCTGTGGCAGTAAAATAATGTTGGACTATGGGGAAGCTTCCCCCCCCCCCCTGGTTTGTGACTGGAAACAACATAGAGTACTAAGAACTGGAAAAATTTACATGCACATATGTAAGAGTCCCCAATTAGAAGCTGTAATATTGGCTGCTAGTAGACGAGAAAGAGAAATTGAAAGGGTGAACCAATTATTCTTATCCAGGGGAGAAGTTGGAAGTAAATGTGCGTGCCTCTTTAGTCCAGCTGATTGAAATATTTTTAGCTGTTGGTGTCCCAAATTGTGTTTTAAAGATTTTTTTTTTGTTTCACGCGTCTAGCTTTTGGGTGCAGGCTTTCTCTATTGATTGTCTGCTTTCTTTTGAATGAGTAATATGCTTTAACCTTTGCTTTTGAGTGTGGTCTATCTAAACCTTGTTAACTTTGCTTATGCAGCAAATAAAAACTGTTAAAGTCAGTAATCTTTCCCTGGGAGCAACTGAACAAGACATTAAGGAATTTTTTTTTTTTCTGGTGATATTGAATATGTTGAACTGAGGAGGTAAGCTGGCAGTTGCTATATTCCGCACATACAATACAATCCCTTATTTTGTAGTGCTTTTGATTTGAACTTCTTTTTTAAACAATAACCTCAATCTCTTATTTGATGTAGTCATGATGAACGATCTCAAATTGCTTATGTCACCTTCAAGGATGCACAAGGAGCTGAGACTGCTGCACTACTATCGGTAATCTGTTTTTCATCAATGAACTCAAATTTTTAGTATACATTCAAGTACCTCAAATTTCTAGTCTACTTGTCTGGGATTAAAGGCCATAACATTATATCTGTACCCTTTATTTAGGGTTCAAGCTTTAGAACTAAAGGTCACTTGTTGCCTTGTCAGTTTTTGAGAGGTGCTATGGTCAGTTGATACATGCATCTTTCTGGATAAATATCAGTGAAATATCTGGAAATTAAAATCCATCGGACAATTGTAGAGCGCAACATGGTTCAGATAGGCTTCCGAATCTCCTTTTGTCAAGGCTTTCCCTTGCAGCACTCTCTTGTTTAAAATGGGGCCACTTCTCATGTTATCTTCAATCATGATGAATGATTTCGTTTCACATTTTGTCTGAAACTAGAAACTTTATATGTTTTTAAAGCATCTCAGTTTTTTTTGGTTATCTGTACTGCCCTTTGTTAGTTTTTGGAGCCTGCATATATCCCGCACTGCTTTTTAAAATATCAGGAGCTAGACAATTACTGTTAATTTCTAACTTTAAACTACATTTTAAGGAAAAGATGGTTCTGCTGCTGACAGTGATGTTCATATTAGTTATTTTGACCATAAGATCTCCAATTGAAAGAAACCTCTTCCATTTGTGGCAACATGTTGACTCAGAATCTTGGATTTCCTTTTCCTTGATAGCAAAAAAGAAGGTTTGGGATTAATTTGGAGCATGACAATCAGAGCTGGCTCTACAAAATATTAACCTAGACTTTCTCTGATCTTACTGAATGGATGGTTTACAAATTCTTGAAAGTTGTGATATTGAAAATTCTCTCATGGCTTTTAGATAGAAGTATCCTTTGGGAACCAAGATAGTCAATGTCAGATTTAATGTCAATAGAAAGGGCCGGCCAAAAAAAATATAAATAGGAAGGGGATTTTGAAGAGTTTGGATGAGAGCTTCTGGTTACAAGTATAAGCTTGTGTTGCATTCTTTATTTGCCACTGGCTTTCTTATTAGTGAAGTTATTTTATGTACCAATTTTGATAATAGCTTTTACCAAGATGATCTGTTACCTCTATTTTGGATGCATATAATGGTGTCTTTTTTTTGGGCGGGGGGTATATCTAGTTTCATGGCTGTAATTATATTGATGAGTTATTGTTCACAACCATGTCCATCTCCCTTTTGTATATCAGCCTATGTAGCTTACAATTGTAATGTGTAACAAGTTTCACCCTGGTTTGACAATTGTTAGGGAGCAACAATAGTTGATTCGTCGGTTACAGTAACTTTGGATCCAGATTACGAGCTTCCACCAGCTGCTTTGACATCACCTGTAAGCTTTGCATGACCCTCTACAATTGTACTAAACCAAATTAGGCTGCTTTGGCATAACAATTTGTGTGGCTTTACAGGTAACTGAAAGTAAGGCTCCTGGTGGTGCTGAATCTGCTTTTAGAAAGGCAGAGGATGTTGTCACCGGCATGCTGGCCAGGGGCTTTGTCTTGGGGAAAGATGCTGTCAGCAAAGCGAAGACATTTGATGACACGCATCATTTATCATCAACTGCCTCAGCAAAAGTTGCATCTTTTGATCAGAAAATTGGTTTCAGTGAGAAAATAACTGCTGGTGCTTCAGCTGTGAGTGATCGAGTTCGAGAAGTTGATCAAAAGTTTCAGGTTTCAGAAAAAACCAAAACAGCATTTGCAGCTGCCGAACAGAAGGTCAATGAAGCAGGTTCTGCTATCATGAAAAATCGCTATATACTCACTGGGGCATCATGGGTGACAGGTGCTTTCAGTAAGGTTGTTAAGGCAGCTGAGGATGTAGGACAGAAGACAAAGGAGAAAGTGCACAATACAGAGGAGGAACGGAAGCAAAAGGATCAGCATGCTCAGGTCCTCTCTGAGCCACCAGCAGCAGCACCAGCAACGGGTTCACAGAACCCGTCTAAGTCTTCTCCTGAGGGTTTGATCCTTTAATTTTTCTTCTTGTGTATGGACCTCCTGGCAACTCTTTCCACTTGTATAATTTTTGTTCGTTTCTGCTTGAAAATATAGAACAGATTTCACTAGTTACTTGGACAAGTTTGCAGTTATTAGTTTTTCTTTTGCAAGAAAGATATGCTGAAATACATGGGTATTTGATGATTTGTTTTTTATTGTTTTGGGTCGCTTTCCTTATTTGTTCTGTGGTGTAATATGCACCTTGTTTACCTTGTACCCGCGAAAGTCCGATCAGGTGTGTTTTCAGAACTGATGGATGATTGCAATTGAACGATCAAGTCAAGTGTTTTGCTGTTAATAGGCCTCTCTGAAATCGGTTGCGATCCTACGTTCAAGAAATCCAGACATTTAAAGTATCTCTTGTCTGCCTCGTTTTAATCAGTTTAAACTTTCTTCTTGTTATTTATATAAATGCTACGACTGTGCATGGCAGTAGTTTCTTGAGAGATTGATTGGAACACTTAATTTTATTTAAATAATTAATGAAGAGTGATTAAATAGACAGGTTGTGTACCAATTCCAGGTTGTTCCAAATAGAATTTCCTATAATTTTGTTATCAAACCTCATTGTGTAACCTGGCTCATCATATATTGATGGGAAAAAAATATTAAGAGAATTTAATCCTTTCTAAGTGGAACCTCCCGATGTATCTGAGTCGTAACTTGTTCACGTTTTAGATAGTATCTGAGTCAGGCCCCAGAGGCTTCTCTTAATCTCGTGAAGGAAGAATTTGATGGGGAAAAAAAAAACAAATGTAAAGAGGCAGACTCGTGAAGATGCAAAAGGAGCGGACGGACGGGAGGAGAACGCGCGCAAACAAGAGCTCCACTCACGAGCAGTCATAGTAGCGTCTACCGTGTTGCTCGTGACGTTCGGTGCCTCCTTTAAAAGACATTAGAAAGAGGTAAAAAAATTAATCTAGTTTTTCGAAATATATCAATAGTAAATGCATATAACAAATTAGTTTCTTTTTATTCTTATATATAAATATATATTTAAATACTTGGAGTATTTTATTTTCTATCAGCAAAGACCAATTTGTCTGGAGAAGGCCAGATGATAAATATTGTAAAAATCGATTTATTTTTATATTAAAATCACATTATAGAATTGAGAATTTTATAAGATATATTGTGTGTGCAAAGAGGACGACATGTCGGAGCCACTATATCCGTCACTATTGGGATATGGGATAAACAGTGCGGGACCGTCTGCTTCTCTCTTAAGAACTACCCAAATGGCCAAATTGCCACGGAAATTTTTGGGAAAACTCAATTGAGAATTTTAATTTTAATTCAATAAAAAAAATGAGAAAAAAACAGAAAAATCCTCCTAAAATATGCAAATGATAATGAAATTTTATAAAATGTCATAATTTATCTCAAATCATTTGACATTAGTAATAATTTTTTATGAAATGCCTAAACTTCCAGTTTAGACTAAAAAAGTAACAATTCTTGTCCCAAAAAATAAATAAATATCAGTTGTTAATGTAGTTTAAGTAATCACTACTTTTTTTAATAATAGATATATTGAAATAAACAATTATAATTTTTTCTGTACAAATTTTTTATTCACTAAAATTCAAATATTATAAATATTCATGATTATTTAATTTAAGCAAGAATTATTTTTCTTATAGCAATGATTACAGTGAAACAAACAATTATGACTTTTTTTGTGCAAATTTTTTATTCACTGAAATTCAACTATTATAAATATTTATGATTATTTTAATTTAATTAATAACTATTTTTTTAGCAATAATTAGAATGAAACAAATAATAACAACTGCTGTACAAATTTTCTAATTTACTGAAATCCAAATATTATAAATATATATTTTACTTTAGCAATGACTACTTTCTTCTGACGATAATTAAAGCGGAACAAGTAACTATCACTTTAGTTTAAATTAAGTGTATTTTAGTTATCTCATCAAAAATTATTAATGTTGGAAAAATTCATAGAAATTTAAAAAAAAAATTATGACATTTTGTAGAACTTTACTGACATTTGTATATTTTAAAGAGATTTTTCTGTCATCCTAGTAAGAATCATGTTAGATTTTATGAAAATATGATATTTTAATGATTAAAAATTCATTATATATATGTATATTAAAAAAATTCAAAATTAGTGACGATTTTTGTAAATTTTGATTACTGGGAATCAATTTAAGCCATGGAAATTTCTCATTTTTTATTGAAAGGCTGTACAATTTATAAAAGTGTTTAAAATTTAACAAAACAAATTCAACCGAATTGAACCAAAATAGTTACAAATGAGATTTGGTTGATTTATTTTAATGTCAAAATCAAATGGTTTGGTTTAGTTTTAGTTTGGTTACATAAAACAAAATCATCAAAGAAATTTATCTTCAAAAATATTAGTAAATTGTTTGATTTGTTGAAAATATTGTTAACATAAAATTGATAACGTATAAGTTTAAGTTGTATTTAGAATCAATACATTGTACGAAACAGAACCAATACTTTGAAACTTTTTATCCAATTAATTAATATATCATGTTACTAAAGTTTATTTTTAACTTAAATTCTTTTTATAAAAATTGTAATTATATTAACATCGATTTTCTTTTCAAAAAACGAGTATAACTTTAAATATAATTTGTTAATAATTGCGATATCTTTAATGATAAAAATCTCTTTTTTAACCCAATCCAGAACTAATACAAACCAATATCATCTTCAAGAGAATAAATAAATTAGGGTTTTGCCAAACTAGCCTGGTTCAAACCAAACTTCGAACAAAGGTGTACACTGAATGTTGAAAGTGAGTTGGAAAGTGGATCCACTAATTCTGCAAAATCACAAAACTTTCCATTCATTAATTATTATCATTATCAATTGGGATAAGGTCTTAATATGTAAACTCTCTCCTTTTAACGAACTAGTCAGTAAGAACTTTTTCAAAAGGACTGAACCATAAGAGCTTTTCTTAGAACAAAAACAAGATTATGCAACAACCGGTGTCAGCTTCTTCTGTTTTTTTTAATAAATAAGTGGATTCCTACCAAGTTGTTCATCTTCTCACTGATATATTATTTTGTTCATTTTGATCAAACTGCAAATCATTCGTGCCAATTTGAGTATTTGACACTAAAAAATTAACAAAACTTAAATATTCAAACAAGCAACTCTATCATGACCTGTGAAGCAATGACAATACTAATAGCTACCGAGGAGAAGAATAATCAAATATTTTCTTAACGCAAGAGTAAACTTGTCGATATGTGACTACCTTACTTCAATCATATACTTATTATATTTTAATTGACAATTTTAAAATATAAAAGATTATACCCAAATTTAATCCAGATAGTAATTCCCTCAAACTATTTCCAGTTGTTATCGCATTCGCATCAAATTCCCTATCTCAATTCGAAGTGCATCAACGGTCCCAAAATCCAGCTGTGTTCAACATACAGCGCACCTGCTATCCTGCGCCTTCGCCAGAGGCTCACTTTAACCTACGCCACCCCTCCGAATTGCAATAAACAAACACAGCTGAAAAAAATGAAACGGAGGCGTATAATTTTGTGGTAATTTGTCAATTATCAATTATCAATTATCAATCCGCGAGGCATTGCATTTCCAGTTTCAGATGCTTATACAGAAGTCAAGAGCGTGACTTTTTTCCCTATTATTCCTGTTGATTATTCCTGTTGAATCTTCGTGGCGCGTGAAACTAAGTTGCAGGAATCATCTGGATGGTAAAACCAGAGAATGCAGCTTAAAAATCGGCGAATTTCCTGTGTGGCCGGATTTCATGCAAATTTTCCACGGTGAGGATCGGCAGAGTGTCGGCTCTCTCTACCGGCAAATGCCGAATGTTGTTCAAATCCACCGCTGAATCTACCAAAAACAAATGAATTTTTAAGAAAATCTGGTCGAAAAAAATTGGTTAAATGAAATTATCACAGTGGAAATCTGGAAATGCATCAAACCAGAATGCCAGGAGGAGCGATTGAATCCACGAAAAGAAGCCATTTCCGAAGCAGAGGGAGTGTGAGAGAAGAGGTAGAGAACGAGGAAGCAGCAAAAAATGAGAATGGGAAGGAGGTGGATGAACTTGTCTGTTCTGGAAGGAGGCAATGAAGCTCGACGACTCTTTCCGGCGTTGTCGTCGTCTTCGTCGTAACTGGACGCCGATGAAACAGAGTCTCTGAGCTTCGGTTCTTCGACAGTGTCCGTATCCTCCTTGGCTCCGCCATGACTGTGAAGCTTTGAGGACGGTGAGCTCAGAGACTGTCTATGCATGGTCTCAGACGCAGTGAGGGAAGGGAGGAACAGAGGAAGATTGATCGGAGATTACGAGAAATTTACCGTTAAGAAGCCAAGCTTTATTCTGCTATCGCTTTCTGAAGAAGTTCAATTTATTTATTTTGATAGATAAGTCTGATTTATTTTTGCATTCAAATTAAAGTACATTTACTCAAGCGATTTCTCTCATGATCTTATCGTAATCCTACGGTTAATTGCATATCCTTCTAAAACCTTTGCTTGGCTTTTACTCTTTTTCTATTCTTTTCTTTTTTTCTTTCCCTTCCTTTCTCGACAAGTTTTTTGGATTTTTTCCCTCTATCTTCTTTCATTTGCTACTTTGTCTGGTGTGGCGTTTATTTTATCGTTATTTTTTCTTCCCTTTATTTTTGATAAATTGATTTTTTTTTGTCAACAAGTAATTCAAAGTTGAAATTGTTCTTTTCAAGACTGTTGGCCACAAAAAATTCATATAATTCAGTCTATTTTAAATCAATTCTTGCAATCTGAATTATTTTGGTTTAATTCGTACCTAATTTTTAAATTTATTAGCATTTTATTTCAAAATGTAATAATCACTGCCATTTTAAATTTATTTTAATTATTTAAAAAATTGAGTTAATTTGAATTATGCATATTCGAAATATGAAAAAATATACATTGAGTTAAATTTCAATAAATTATTGATTATTGAATAAAATTTGAGAATTTTAAACAAATTACGTATATATTATACGAAAATCATAAATTTATTTTTTAAAAAAGTTAATATAGTAATCAAACTAAAAATAAATTGAAGTTGTTCAAGTGCTTCACACAAACGCAACAACCCTTCCTCTCGTGCACAGGTTGAGCCAGTAATAATTGAAAATATAATTAAATTATTTCACAATTAGATCCACATATAATTTGTAGCATTCTACAATTAAATTATGGGAGAATAACAGAAAAATCCTTTTAAAATTTGCAAATAATAATTAAATATTATACTCTCCAAATTCTAGAAATATGTCCAGCATTAATTTATTTTGTAAAATGACTGCTCATAATTTAAAACATTCAAATCCTAATTCAAGCAAATCTTTGAAAAAGACTATATAAACTTTTAAAATGGCTTCAAACCAAGGTAAGCTTATCATATGTTTAAACCTAAATCTTAAAAAAAAAAGTTTGAAAGCTCCAGCTAATTATTTATTTGATCAGCTTTATTGCTATTTAGATGAAAATGGATTGATGGGCCTGGAAGTTGTTTTATGTCATTCTCTAGCTCATCCTCCCCATAAAGTTAGAGTGAGGATGGAAAGCTAGCCGGAAAACAAGGTTTATTTTAGGATGATACTTGATTACTTGCTGTGAAAGTTTGGATAAGCAACATGATTATGTCCTTTCTTCTTTTTAAATTTCATCTTATTCTCCCCTATCAAATGCTGGCATTTCCATTGATTATCTCCTTCTGGCCTTTCATGTGAAACCCAAGTCTGCCGTCATCATGTTACCCATCTTTTGTCTAAACTTGTTAAGTTTAAATTAATTTAGATAGGACATGTGATCGAAAGACTTTAGACCAATAACATCTCGACTTGTAAGTCCTGTGAGGATCTACATGTGCTTCAGTGCATGGGCTTTATTAGTTTTCTTGAATCATGATCAATTCAGGATTCAACCGGCGCTGCAAGTTTCGCATCATTTTGTGAGAGGATTGTATATAGTTTTTTTCACTGTTACACTGCAATGCTCACATTTTCACTATGCATTTGACGTAAGGCTTAAGCCTATCTTTGGCCAAAGATTCAAGTTTCAGAGAGGGTTGTATGTTTTTATTCTCAATGGATATTCCTGGCGGATCAAATAGATTTTCACGGATATTCCCATTGCCAATAAATCTATTCTTTTTATGCCTCGCAAACCATAAAAAATAAAATAAATAAATACAAAGATTCAATCATTCACCTAGAAAATTAGCATGCCATTCCGAAAGCTAGAAAGAAGCATAATTGCCAGTTTGAGATAAAGAGACTAAATTTTTCACAACATAGTAAATTAAATTAAAATCCTGACTAAAAGAAGTGTTCAAATTTAAAATCTCTCTGTACCTCAAACTAAATTGTTTTCAATAAAAAAATAGTTGTTAACAATAAAAAAAAAGGTGGAGATGGGGAGAGAATTGAGAAGACGTTAATAGAATAGTCAATTATGATTGAGCTCATAAAGTTAGTCCTTTTAAGCTTAAAAAAAATTTAAAACTTATCCACTTCTTAAAGATATAAAATGATAAATCGAGCTTAAAAATTCTTTTAAGGCCTTCTTATATATATATATATATATATATTAAATTTAATATAAAATAAACACTGCACATTAAAAATAAAAAAAATTAGAAAACTGAAAATCCTAACTTGCCTCCCCCACGGTCATTTGATTTTTTTCATTCATGCTCCTTGCATGGTTTTGAATTTAATGGTAACTTATTATTATTAGTTTACTTTGAATATTTTTTTCATATTTTAAATATATTGAAATTATATTTTTGGTTTATTATTTGTTGTAAATAATGATGAAGAAGAAGGAATATATGAAAAGCTTAATATATTTGTCACTGATAAACTTTACAAGGAGAAGGATCAAATTATATTAATATTAATTATAATAAAAATTGTCAAAATTTAATTGATAATGCTAGCAAAGTTTAATTGTTATGAATGTTAATTTTGTCATATTGCTACTTTTAATTAGACTTAAATTTGTTATTATGTATATTGTCTTAAATTTATATTTCTAGACTTAATGTTATATATAATAATTTTTTAAAATTTTAAATATATTTTTAAATTTTTAAATTGAAAATAATGTGTGTTGGGAGGCCAAGGCATTAAGAGCAGGCCTTTTAATCTTGAGAGCTATAATTGAACTGATCAAAATGAAATTTAAAATATAGTCAGGTTTAATAGAGCCAATTTGTCGGCCCATCATTTTATAGGAAAATCATGAAGTTCAGGCACATATTGCAGCATTTCTTTATTTTCCATTTATTGGAAAAAGATTGTTAATAAAAATGCAAGGCGTTTAATAAGCTATCCGAGTAGATGATTCAGAACTTAGATAAGTCAAAAGATTGGAAAATATTTTTTAAAATGGAAAAGTCAATAAAAATAAATTTATATTTATTTTATTACGGTGTGCCTCTTGATATCACGCCATTGATAGGAGACGAGACGCAAATTACAAAACCCGTAGTTTTTTTTTTTTTTTGTTATTTTTTTTGCCAAAGACAAATAGACAATCCGTAGTTCAGACGAAAGAAAAAGGAAACCAACGGCCACGATGGCACCGTGGAAGAAGGGTAAAAAGGAGAAAAGAAAGAGAGAGAAATGAGAACGTCATTGCAATCGAAAATTCTGGCGGCCTCGTTCAAGGGTGCAAACGGGGAGGATGAAGGAAGAAGTAAACTTGCGCGACAGGAAACGGTGCGTGAGAAGGTCGAAGCAATAAATTAATAGAGAGGAAACGAATCCACAGAAGCTTCAACACAAAACCCGAACCATTCTCTGTAAAAGAGAGTCTCATTTCGAGAGTTGATCATGGTTCTCTGGGAGATTACCGTCACAACTGCTTATTTTCTGGGCCTCAAGCGAACTTATAGGCTTGCTTTGAGGCTTCAGCGAAAGATCATTAGCCCCAAGCATTATAAGATCCGTCAGTTTGCCCAAAGGTGCTTGCTCCTTTTCCTTTTCCTTTTTTTTGTTCTTATCATCTTTTTTGTTGATTTTTTCGTATCTGATCCTGTTAATCATTTCCTATGGATTAGTAAGATAATTTTCAGTGATAAGAATATAAGACGGATCACGCGCACTAATTGTGGCTTGATAGGACGATAAGATTTTCGGATTCGCTATTTCGGCATTAATATTTGCGTCGTCAATGGCATTTAAGAATCACTCTTGATCGTGTGAAGATTTGAGAAAAGTACGAGTGGTTTCATACATAATGTTGTTTTGTAGACCTGAGATTTGTCTCTGGATGATTAAAAATGGAGGAAATTAGCTTGGAGCTGGAGTTCTTATTGTACAATGAGAGTACGATTATTTTCAAACTTGTGCTTGAGCTAATTAGGATATGGATTATTGTAATTCTTACCTTGCGTTGTTGCATTACTAATTTTTTGCAATTAGCCTAAGCTTGTAAATTGCTGGCCCTCGTAGTCTTAATGCTCTGTGTTAGGTATTCCTGTAAGAAATGATTACTTTTTTAGGTTGAAAAGAGAAGAAAGATTTGATAACTTGCCTGAGTTGTTGGTAGAGGAGATTAATATGTTTTGAGAAGCCTAAACCGGAGGGTGATATATGGATGTGGCTATCGAAGTTGATTGCATATCTATTATAGAAGTTAATGAAGTAGGGAATTAGGTAGTAAGAACTAAGAAAGAACAGAAAGAAAACTGTTTGTTTATGTCATTCTGTTTATTCATGCTCCCTTTTATGTCAAGACAGAAAGAACAGAGTAGGGAAACGGCAAGACAAACCAGTGCAAATTTTAAGCTCTTTCATGTCATTATGTTTATTCATCCTGCCTTTTAAGTGGGCCTGAGGATGAAACTTGGCTGAGAAACCAATATTTATTTTATGATGATACTTATTTTACAAGTTTTGATAAGAGACAAGATCATGTCCTTTTCTTTTTTAGTTACCTGTCTTTCCCTCCTGTCAAACGGCGGAGTTTCCATTGATTATTTCCTTCTGGCCTTTTATATGAAATCCAAGCCTTCCGATTCTTTCTTTCCCTTCCCGTTTTTGTTGATATTTGTATTTTTTAAGGTGAAGTCAGAAGCAATTATGCATGTCTGCAGGGTTGCTAGATAGTCATATTGCGGGACATCCTAATACTAACTCGTCAGTTATAATCAATTAGATATGACATGTGATTTGAAGATTCTAGAGCCAATAATGTTGCAGTTGCAAGTCCTTTGAGAATCTACAATACATACGGTTCAGTCATCAGCTTTTGTTTTCTTGGATATTCTAAACTATGATTTTGATTACTTAGGTTTAGCTCTTCCACATTGATGCAAACTTATTAGATTTCTTTTATTTATGCGTAATGAAAATAACCATATCCCCCTTCAGCAAGTTCATAATATTGTGGCTTTCTTTAAATAACCGTTAGCGGTTCTGTAATGCAATTACTTTCTTGGTCTTTCTGCTTTTGTTCTTTACAGACGAACCCGTGCTGCATTTGACATTGCGCTCAAAGTTCACCGGAGCATTCAAGAAAGAGACATAGAAGTGGGCCGGAATGTTGGGAATTTCATTCTGCGATTCCTAGATCGTATGAAACCATCTGCTCAGATTCGTGGTCCTCCTCAAGGAACACCCACCAATGGTGGTACTGGTAACTCAAGCATGACAAAGCTAAATGCAACTCCCAAAGAGAAACCTAAGGGGTATTCCCGATTTTTCAGAAGGGACTCTGATCGGCATTTCTTTACCTCATCAACAAACATGTGGCCAAAGCCCTTTCCAACCATTGCTATGATGATGCGACCGCCAAATGCTGCTGGAACTTCAATCCACTACAGGCGCCTAACTATGTCTACGCCTGAAATGTTGCCATCAATCCACAGAGTAAATTGGTCGGACTCTGTTGTTAGGAAGGACATCCTACAATGGATGCAGCGAACCTAACACAGCCAATTTCTTCATTTGTGACTTGTGATAATAGTTTTGGAGTTCGATAGGATATGGTGAAATAATATTTTGTGCAATGTGGTAAATGCTGCCCGAAATGGTAGGTGCTGGTTGAATCTCAACTGTACCTCGTCACTTGAATTTTTTTTTTTTTATCCATTTTTCTTGTTCGATTCTGACTGTTGTATAGTTGTTCAGCCTTTCTTTGGGGAATTATCAGTTTCCCCTGTGTCTACTCTACAGATTTTGGTTAGAAGAACTAGTAAATATTTGTTTCATGGTTGCTTTATAATTCTCTGGTTTTCTTTTAGTTTCCCATGCTCAAATCTACAAGTATTTTAACAACTGCTGCCTTTTCTCTCTTGAAACACACTGAAATATATGTAACTATGTCACCATCCTTGTCTTTATCATCATCCACGTCATCATATATGTAAGGATCCTGGTCCTATTAGTCCCATTAGTCGTCCTTGTCATCAATGATGAGATCAACCGTATCGTTGTCTTCATCATAGTGATCCTTTCATCACCTGTCATGTCGTTAGTACCCATGTCATCTTTATCTTCATCAGCACTCCTTTAACCATCCTATCAATTTTCCTGTCATCTTTGTCATCCACATCAGCTCCCACATCATCACCTTACGAGGAGCCATATCATCACTGCAGTCCTAGTCATGCACAAGTCATCAACCCCGCAATTTCAAGAATCTAAATCTGTAACTAAGTGCAAAATGCATTCCATTACACCCAATATTCTTAAATATTCGATAATGTGATCGCTCAACCTTCGATTAATTATGATAAATGAAATAATATCCTTTTCCTGATATGTTGCTTCATTTATTCTTCATCAAGAAATTTCTAATCATTACTACCTTCGGTCTATTTTAGTAAATGTGCGGTATATTTTTCACTCAGATTTAAAAAAAAAACATATTATATTTCTTTATTCGTTAAAAATATCTCAATTTTTTAATATTACCCATATTAATTAGGGAGATATAAGTATTATTATGAAAAATATAACCAATGAAAATATGAGAGCCGTTTTGTTATATGTGTAAGGTCATCATGCTTTCTTAAATTTCAAAAATAGCATTAAAACTAAAGGGTAAAAATGGAACATTGTTTCATATTTTCGTTAAGTCACCTCATAATTAGGACCCTTTGTTATTTTTGAATAGTACTTTATAAAAAGAACTAGAGAGAGTATGTAACTATTCTGTAATATTTTATTTTAACAAATATGATGACCCAAAATATTAGAACAATGAATCATTTCATTGATAAAATATCAAATTTACATGTATTTTAAGTTTACTATTTTCATGCTATTGTAGTCTTGTAGAGATGTGTGTTAAAATTAAGTAAAAAATAATTACCACATGGAGCTGACATCAATTAGATTTCAAACATCTTGATCAACAAAAGCATTAGGGAGACATTTTTGGATTTTAAAATATTGATTTAATTTCAACAAATATTAACAGTTAGTATGCTATAAATAAATTATTAGATCATAATACGATATTTAAAAAAAATCTTATATTATATATAGATATAGATATATAAAAATATAGATTTAAATCACATAAACCTCTTTACTGTGGAAATAAATGTCCAAACTCTTCTACAGTTATGAGAAGGAAAGTCAATTTTTTTATCATATCACCCATATCCTGAAAAATCAGAAGTATTACCACCACATGCTTGAACTAATCCGGACCTTTGATGCATGCGATCATTCTTACCAATAAGAAAAATTAATTTTATGTTATGTTGATTGCTAATTTTTATAAATGGTGAGTTGGTTTTATTTTTTGGAGAAAGTGTAGTTGTTATACTTGCCGTGAAAAGTAATAGGTGAATGCTAATTGCGAATTATGAACTCTATATACGGAGATTTGATACAAAGAAAGCCTCTTTAATACTTATTCGGGTTAGAAGACAAAGGAAGATTTGAATGTGATAAGAATGACAGAAGCGGGAGTTATGGACTTATGGTTAGATTATTAGCTGAATGCTTGATATCATCAATGGATGAGGCAGGGGCCAGAAATTTGGAAAACAAAAAGTTAAGGACATGTGAATGTGAATAGGTGCTGATGCATAATCCATGAAGGGCATAAATATCACCTTTCTAGTTTCTAGTGCTGGTCATGTTTGTCATGTTCCTTTAAGTAGGGGTTGCAGCCTCTGAAGAAGACGTGCATGTTTCTAGGAAGCACCGATACAGAGCGAAACTAATGGTGACTGAGGAATGCATTAATGGTGGAGTGAGTGTTAAAGGAAGGTGTGAATAAAGGAGTGAAGCTACCATTTCTATGGTCAAGAACTGCATAGAATTTAAGCCATGCTCTCAAGCATGCACAGACAAAACACAGAATTACAGGGATGTGCAGAAGTAAACAATATCGATTGAACTAAATCGTTTCATATTACTTCCTCCACATCAATATTTCTGAGGAACTTTCGGGTGAAAGTCCATCAACATTGAATTACCACGTGACACCAAGATATATTTCCATTAAAAATGCCAGAAATTCAGGGTAAAACAACAGATTATTTGTATGTACCTAAGGGAGGAAAGAAGACCAGCGATATGTGTATGACTACTTTCCTACTGATTTAGAAGAGGACTCCCATCTCTGGCAAGGATGAAAAGACCACCATCCCCCCTTGAGATTCTTAGATCGTCGTCAAGATAAGTAGTGATAAGCCAGGAACTTGTCCTCTCACCGGGAATGGGGATCTTGAGGGGTGGCTGACCAGAAATAGCACGTGAGATGCTTACCACCAAATCCTGCAGAGGACTGAGAGTTTGTTGCACAGGCGATAGGCTCAGCTTCTGGCCAAAAATGTCAATATTTTCTGGTAGATCAAGTCTTGACTTTATTTCTGGGGGCTGAATGGTACCTTCTTTAAATGTGACCTGCTTGCATTTGCAGTATATTAGTAAAATACCAAGAATTTGTCTTTTCAAGATGAGAAAACAAGCTCACGACACAGGGTAGCTTGCAGACTGCGACATCACCAGGCAACATAAAAATCACATTTACATGCCTAAAGATCTGTCTAATATTGAAGGACCAGTACAACAATATAACATACGTAATGAAAAGCATAGATTTTCTCTTCCACGATGCTTTTTCAGTACCCTAAAGCAACAAGACGTTAACTATCATTTTTCATCATGCAAAAGCTTAACAAAGAAAAAGCTCGGTTAAAAGGACTGCAAATGTGTAAATCAGCAATCAATCTATAGGTTATTGATAAATTTAAAAGTTTCTTCTTCTCTTTTTTCCCTCTTGGCAGAAATTTTGCGGTTTTTTTCACATGCAAATTTTCTGCAGTCAAATAATGATTAAGTTTTCATGGCAATACCTGTATTCTTGTGGGACTTCGCACTTCAAATGAGGCAGATGCACTGAAAGACAAATAGTTGAAAGGGCTAGATAATGTCGTTGAGTTTACAATAGTGGAGCTACCAGTATCAATTGTTTGTGATATCTTGTCGACTTTCAACAGTGGTGTTGTCCCTGCGGCAAGAAGAGGCAACAGTTCAGAAGATGCAGTGTACCTGAAACCAATTTGACAAGCAATGTAACCGTAAGGGCTCAGAAAAAGATTTACGAGCTTAGAGACATTGCAACTTGCGATTTAGCTTAACCCAATGCTCATAAAGAATTCCCAACATGTATACCCAAAAAAGAAAAAAATTCGCAACATATTTGCTAGAATTCTGGATGAGCACAAATGCATTGACTCAGTTTAACATTATATGGTTCATTTTTTCAGTGCAAAACCCACAGGTGTAAACGTTGTTTACATCCACAAACAATAATTCTTCATCAGCATGACATGCAATACTAAACATGTAGATATATTCCATTAATAACTAAGAAATTAGACAAAGTAATAAGTAAAGAATATAATTCTCTACCCAAACAGCTACGTGAAAATGAATTTAGAAAAAAATGCCTCGGTAGATCAAGTCAATCTACCTTGAAAAATGTAGGAGAGTCAGTAATCTAGTCTTATTTTTTCCCCCTGCGAATCATTTAGTCTAATAGGAACCAGAAGCACTAGTTCATTTTACACTAACCCTCACTACAGCTATATAGCAGGGGGGTAAAAAACCAGCAACGGAATCACCCGGCACTACATTCATTCATTATTGTGGTCTTCTGAGAATGGGATTTATGCATAAATGGTCACGTTTAGGTCTAGTGTGGTTCCGGACCTGACTGATCCAACTTTCCCTCACATGATCTCCTAAACTAATAATCTAATAACATTATCATGCAGTCAGTCAATAATAATTAATAACTGTAGCAAAGCCTGTAAGGAGTCTTAAAGAACAAGAAAAAGTCCGAAAATTAGGTCATGCTCAAATCACTCGGTATATTTAAGCATAAAGGAGAATACGTATTCGAAAAGCTTAACACTGCAAGAGAATATCCACCCATAACTTAAGTCATCGGATGATTACTAGATTACGAGGAAATTTCCCATGCCAAGCCATGGATAGAATAAGCACAGGATGTGTCAGGAGCAATGAACTTACAACAATACCCAAGTTCCATTGAGAAGCCTGGGTTCCTCCACCGGCGCCGGAGTAGGGTTGGCCGCTTCCAACTGATTCACCAGCTCGGATACCTCGGCCCTCACTTCCGGCCCAGCTCGAAATCCAAAATCAGTTCCATAAACGGTGTCTACCAGAGCTTGCTTCAGCCCCACAAGTCGATCATCCACACCCACAGTCTGGTCCTTAATCGTTGCAGCCGGAGTTCCATTTTCTTGCCCCATATCTTCAACATCACCTCCACCTTCCTCCCACTCGTCCTCGTATTTAGGAGGATCCGAATCCGGAAGCTTCGTAGGCGCTGTTTCAGGCTCATACTCCTCGCCCCACTCGTCAGTAATCTTCGAGGGAGTTCCTGAGGGGTTTTCAGAACCATCCTTTCCGCCGGAGGCCGGACCGGAAGCGCCACCGGAACCAGAGGATCTGGAGCGAAGAGAAGGGAAATGAAGGAGCCTAGAAGAATTATAAGAGACAGAGAAGAAGGCGATTGAGGGGTGAGCAGTGGAGGTAGAGAAGATAGAAGATAATGAGAAAGGTTTAGGGTTTTCAGAGAATGCAGACGGAATGCGGGAGGTGAGGGGAAGAAGAGCCATCGGAAATGCAGGGGAAAACGGCGATGGACAGATTTTCTTTCTGGCTTTGTCAAGTGAGAAAGCGATCAAGGTCATGCTCGTGGAATAGAACATAGGACACACGTTTTTTATGTTCAATATTTGTAATTATAATTGATGATTGATAATTTAACGACCTGCCCAACTAATAATCCAACGCTCATCCTACACGATGTTATTAAATCTAAAAATTAGATAATTAATGTATATCGATTAAAAAATTACTTCAATTAATTATTTATAAAAATGGTGTATTAATTTTTTAAATAATATTTTTTAAAAATTAATTAAATCAATCATTTATATCAGAAATTATCAGTAGTATTATGTGTGCAATAAATATCAGTAATTTGAAAAATAAATAAATATAAAAGATAAATAAAATTAAATCTTATATTTAAAATTAAAAAAAACTGCTTAAGTAACTCTTACATTTAACATCAAGAAAAATTTTCACGTTCCAAATTACACCTTGATTTTTAAATAAGAGTACAAATCTCGTGGGAAAAAAAAAAACAATTATTTTTTTTTTACAACATTACTTATCATAACCAATTTTCCAGACAAAAATCAACACTATGTCTTATCGCAAATATAAGTATAATTATAATTCATTATATTTAAGTGAATAAAACGACTGACCGTCGATATTTGCATGGAGAATTGGTTATAGCTCATACATCTATATTAAATCATATTCTAAGTAGTGTGCCTCTCTAAAGACATTTTTGAATATATATATATACATATATCGGATAAAAGCGCATATTTACGTTGGAGTTTTTACCCCAAGTACACATAGTGTCTTAATCTTATTTTTGAAGTAATGTCACCCTCAATTTTTCAAAAACATAACAATGTTGACCACCCATTTATTTTAAGTCATGCCATCAATTTGTCAGCTTCGATGTTATTAGATGTAGCATCCCTTATTCATTGATCAAACTTACATGTGGCTTTGGGAACACCACCAAAAACTAGTTCTTGACAGTGAAAAGTTATAGTTGTTTGAGGGCTATGAAGGTGAGAGAGGACTTTGAAGACCTGAAACTTGTCGAGCACTCCTGACATTAAGAGAAGCATTTGAGTGCACCAAGCTTGGACGAGATCGTGAAAGGTGTGGTTGGAGGTCAAGTCTTAACTCTCTTCTACCTATTCATCGAAAGACTCGTCAAAGAAAACCTAATCATAGTCTGCAACAATGAAGGTGTGCCTTTGTTCTGTTCTGGTGCATTTGTTTTATGGCGCGACATGGATGAAATAGTCAACATGCTCCTCGGAGTCCAATTCAATGTCTTCGGAAGCTCGCTCCTTTGCTATGTTATGGTGCGTCTGTTTGTTGGCTTTGAAGTAGAGAGATGTGAGAATTTTCTCAGGAATTATTGTAATTTCCAAATGTGTTGCTTTAGAGTCATCAGGCTTTTCCACACGATTTTATTTTATTTTCACCATTCTTTTTATTTTCTCTCTCTTTTGAAATCTTTTTCCTCCCTTGCATCTTGGATTACTTATAAATTAAAGCTCAGTTCTCATCTCTTTAATTGTTTGAGACAAAGTCAACTCATTTTTCAATTTTCTTTCCTTGTCTAATTTTAGATAAATTTTTAATTCTGGTTGTTTTCTTTAAATGCTACACTGGGTTTGTAAACAATTTCATTCATGTTTTGAATTTGGATTGTTAATCATTTCATCTAAATTACAACCTTATTCAATTGCTCAATTCTTCTATTTCTCTCTTAAAAAGTGGATGTTTAGTGGTAACAAAGTGGATGTGTGAGTGATGTTGCTCGAGAGAATACAATCCTAATAATGGTGGTTGCTCGAGAGAGTACAATCCTAATAATGGTGGGTATAAGCTGTTGAGAGATGATATAGCACCAATTGAGGAGGAGAGGACAGAGAAGGAGAAAGAGGAGGAACAAGAGAAAAGATGAAATGGTGAAATAATAATTGTGCCTCGTTAGTAAAAAAAACTTGCCTAATCAACTTGTCAAGTCACATTTTTAGTTGAAGTAATACACTTAAGAGTCAACATTGCTCTGAATTAATGGTAAGGTGAAATTATATTTTTTTTAAAAGTTTGTAAGTGACATTATTCCAAAAATAAGATTAAAATATAATGCGCACCTAAAGTAAAAGTTTTAGCATTGTGAATGTAAAAAAAATATTAAAATAAAAAATGATAGCAAAATATCTTATCTAGAAATTACTAATGGTATTTTAAAAAATGTCGAATCATCATCTTCAACATATATAAAATTGAAAATGTAACTTAGATTTTTTTTTTTTGGCCAAAAAGGTGTAATCTACGCTTACTCCCGGCTGATACGGTATGTGACCTATCCACATTATAAATTGCACAAATTATCAGTTATAGGTTAGATGACGATATCTTTCTTCAAAATTTAAATTTTATTCAAGATATTCCCTTTATTTTGAAATTAAAAAAAAATTGTATGATTTTGAAAGCCATTATCTATGCAGTATAAATCAGTTAAGACTTAAGAGTCACTTATAAACTTAAACATATGAAGCACTGGCCAGTGAGTGTGTCGTTTTTGTTATATTAATTAATAAAATAACAATTTTTGTGGCTAAAAAAAATCAAGGAAAGCAGGAAAACGAGTCTAAAGTGAATTCCGTGGATACCCTTCGTTAATATCTTCTCTGCTTCGCTTTATGAGAAAACCTGGTTCAGACACGTTGCTTCAATCGCGACCGTGTTGTGTGCATGATCTAATACTTTAATGGCATCATTATCAAATATTCATATTTTTATTTTTATCGATTTTTTTATAATCACATTTTTATATCAGCGTTATAATCATATTTTTATTTCTTATTTAAGTAGATAATGAACATCGTCTAAATTTTTTGTGATTGTACAATGGACTCTTTGTCGCAATTCTGTGTTGAAAATTCCTATGCATAAAAATTCGATTGAATTGTAACCCAAATTTTTTTTATCATGAATTCATCCTCCACCTCACAACACTTTTCTAGTTTGAACCCTAATGTGGATCGATTTCGTGGTCAATATCAGAGTAGGAAGAATAAGTTTTGAGCCACCTCTAGAAATGTTATTCATAATTAAACATCTTGAAATTTTAAAATTTTAAAAAACTATGGTTCTTAACCCGAATTTAAAAAATTTTTGAGTCAATCTTTTCACACTCATTTTTCATTTTTTTAGTACTAATTTTTGAAATTTTCAATATTCATCTTTTGCATTTTAATTTTCAATAGTTAATTTAAATATTTTCTTTACTTGTGTTTCATTTTATTTTTCCAACTAAATTTACAGATTCATTATTATTTTTAACTCGTGACATTTCTTACCAAGTGTTCACCCAAAAAAAAAAATCTTACGATTAAATTCATTTAGTAAATAATAAAAAATAATAATTTATCTTTGTTAAATAATTAGTGTAATAAAATTAAATATTATCTTATTCCATGTCTTTTTCTAGCACAATTAAAAAGGTTGGGACAAATAATGTAATCTATTTATTCTTCCATTAAAATAACACATGGCTAATTAAAAAAACATTCTTCTCGGTAAAGATTTATTTTATTGAGAAAAAAATGTGCTCCGAATCCGACATTATTGCCAGTACAATGGTATTGTAGAACAATATAAACAAGTTGGTGTCGGAAATTAGCCCAAAAGTGTTTCAAGATTGGGGTTTTCAAAGCCCAACTTTAAACATGCTTTAACCGTTAGGGCTGCACGGGTGGGTTTACAGGCCTGCGGTCCTACCATTTTTTTAAAAAATTAAATATTTAATACATATATTTATAATTAAAAAATATATTATAGATAAAATTCAGGAAAAAAAAACAAAAAGACAAGAGTTGCAAGTTGCAAGTCTATACAAAAACCAAGAAGACGTGACGCTAAATCTGCGAGTCTTCGAATTTGGGAGAGCTATGGAGCTAAGGCCTCCTAAGTAAACGGCAATGAGTTTATGAGTTGAAGAGAGGTTGTTGTTTGAGTAGACCGCTAGTGTTTACTATTTGTTAGAGTCTTGTTTATTTATTATATATTTCTAATCTGTTTTTTCAAATGAAATCTCTTTTAAAAAATAACATTGTCTAAACAAGCCGGTCCTTTTATTTTTTAAGTTTATTATCGCCAGACCTTGTAAGTCCAATTCTCCTTTATTTTTATGAAGAATTTCAATAAAAAATTTTTGATCACACTTATTTAAATTCAAAGTCTTTAAATTTATGAAATTATATTGCATTCTAGAAATATTGATTTGATATTAAATTTTTTTTAAAAAATAACAAAATTATCTTTCATTTAATTTAATATAAGAACTTTCTTACTTTACTTGTTTATTGTCCTAATTCATTTATTAATTTACTTATGAATCGTTATTAATTACCCTATTTAATTTATTTTTATTTTAAATATTTAAATCATCTTGAGACATCTTGTTAATTCCTATATTGACTGTTGTTTATTGTTCAACTTTATTTGTTTATTGTCAGATTTTTACTTGATTTTATTATAAGAAAATAAACAAATAAAATAAGATAACTAATAACATTATGTAAATATTAATAAGTAAAATAGAATAGTTTTAACATTAATTTAAATGAAAGATAATTTTATCATTTATCTCAAAAATTTAATATTAAATCAATACCCTACATTATAATGAAATTTCAAAAAATTAAGATTTTTTAATTTAAATAAATGTGATGAAAGGGTGTTTATTGAAATTCTTTCTTGGTTCTACCTAGTTTAAAGTTTAAATGGGTCGGTCAAATCGGCCCATCCCGTTTTTTCCGGGTGTAATTTATGTATACAATGGTTATGGATGATAAGCTCTTACATAACTTATTGTTTTACCCCGTAAATTCAGATAAATGATAAAACACAAAATCAACCTCACACGTGCAAGAGCGACCACCAAATTAAATATTCTTACATTACGTGCACGCTTTTACTACTTTATAGTAGCAGTCTAGCAGATGATGTGATGAAATTCCAGAGTCAAGATGCTTCATTGACTACCATTATTATCGCTGTTTTTAATTACCGATCTCTTTTATAAAAATAAATAACTAAATCATCAATATTAAAAATATTGTTAAAAATAGCTAACAACCTTCTTAAATATATCCCAAATTTAAAATATGTTAAAAAATGCTCATGTTAAATGTTTGACATGTGTCTTATTAATTAATGATAAATCGTTCTACATAGTTAACAGGGGTATGATGGGAATAATACAATAATTGCACTAGATAATAGTCTAATGTTTCGTATATTTAAAAACAAATTAATACTCCCATTTGTTTCTTATAGCACTCGAGGGAGTGTACTCCCTGTTAAACTTATGATGCATTTTTAATTAACTTACTTCTTCAATAAATTAGTTAATAATGTCCAAAGTTATATATTCTTTTCATCTTAGTTATACTCCAATTAAGGATATTTAAAAAAAACTTATTAATTGTGCCTCTAAAGACAAAATGTTTTATATTTTTTAACATAATACTTAACAAAATATTTTTATAATTTTGAAATGAAATTATAAATATATATTATATATAGAGAGGTAAATGCATGGTTATTTATTATATAAATATATATGCTCAAACACACACACATAGTTGTCTTCTCTCTTTCTAATTGCTGCTCTATTTATTGTTCAGCTGCTTCGTGCTCAAAACGTACATGACCAAAACATATATATATATATATATATATATATTTTCTATCTATTGTATCAATGAAAACTTATATTTTTCTTTGGACAGAAGAATCATTGATGAACTTATATTAAATATATACAAGGTTTTTCAGTTTAGTCGGAGAGTGTTGCATCTTTGGATCTGCAGCTATTCACGTGGGGTTGCAGAGACCATAGTTATTTCTCATGCAACAACACAGATCTCAACAATATTAATATGCTCTGCTAACTATATTATCATAAAATGCCTTAACTATTTTTTTTTTGTTTGGGCAATATAAAAAAAAAATCCTTAAATTACAACGATGACGCATTTGATGCAATTAAAGTCTCGGGCTTTTAATTTACCTTTTCCAGCACTGTGCCCCATTGAAATTGATTTCTCATGATTCTCTCAAGTAGCTTATGAGATAGGATATAAATGATTCAGTATCACTTTAAATGTTTCATGCCTTTATTTTATTTTGTTGTTGTGATTTGCTTTATCAAGTCAATATAAATGAAACTTTGACGGCTACTTTGAGTGTCACCAGAATTTTGACAAAGCCTTTATGCTTTAGTATAATTTTAGCATTCGCTATGAAAGCGTCCAGAGACTTCCTCAATTTCTTCAAATATAACTGTTCATATAGTAATTATATATAGTTTGTAGAGCAGAGTTTAATTAAATTGCTATTTTATTATACAAATGAATCTGAAATTAATATTTACAAGGATTAATTCCACAAGACTCTACATTGTGACAACTTTTTTCAGAATATTAGAAGTTTAGATTAGTTGTACTTTACTAATTTTTTTAGGCTAGTTAGGGTCATTATTATACCTAGATGTGACAGCTTTAACCATGCATGAAGTATGTTATTAATTGCGAGAAACATTGTAAGAGATATTGAATTAGTTTGAAAAAGTACGTTATGACTTATGAGTGTGAATGTGGGGGCGTGTTTGAAAATTTTACGTTGAAAAGATCAACGAAATTGGAAGTCTTTCTCAGTTCAAATCGAATCCACGTGTATAGCCATGAATTATATAAATAATATTAATATTTAAAATGAACAAAAAATGTATATCAAAAATGAGACAAAAGGTATCATTTTTGTATTTAATATTGCGATATTTTGAGATGACTATGCTATTTTTGGATTTATTGATTTTTACTTTCTTTTTTAGTTAAATGATTTCATGTCAATATAAAAAAATGATTTTTTTTTTTGTAGTTATGGATTTTGTAGTAGGATTGACTGCTCGATTTTCTTCTGGGACTTAGCCTTAGGATTCACAATTTGATTCTTTTCCATGCCTTGTGATTCTGTGCCGGCACACTGAATAGTTGACTTTCTTCCCATTCAGAAATGTTTTGAGTCACAGTTTGCACACGTGAACACCCAAATGTATGTATATATGAATGTGTACATATATGTGCGTGTCTACACATATAAATGTACCTATGTGTATGAACTTCCATAACCACAATATACTTTTTGACAATTATGCATACTAGTAAGTTTCATTAAATGCACATTCTTATCTTACTCCTTTTAAAAAACACACAAATATAAATTTTAAAACTATCGTTCATTTAATATCACATTATTGGGAACCATTAAATAGAAAAAGAGAGTAAAAATATCATAAGAATGGAAGACCAATATTAAAACAAAAATAATTAATTAAACTTTGTTTTTATTAAAGTTCTTTATATTTTGGGAACAAAATCACCTCCTATAAAAATATCTTGCCAATGAAATGAGAATGGAGAAAATGTGTATATGTGGAGCTAGTTTCAGTGTCATCATACATGAGTACTGAGAGCTCATCACCTCTGAAACATTCATATCTAATTTTTATATTTTATATTTATAGTTTTTTCAGTACGTTTTTTTTAAATAAAAAATTATTTCTTAAAAAACTGACAATTAAAATATTGTCTTTATTTAGATTATGTATTCATTAAAATGATTTTAAAAAAATAAAAGTAAAAATATGTAAATCTGGATAATCTATAATAGATCTGAATGAGTTTGTATACTTGTTGAAAATTTGTAAATCTAATGATCTAGCGGTGCTAAATTCTCGATGCTCAATCGCATGATAAATACCACAACTCGTTCT